>NC_050597.1:31593178-31830678 GCF_013368585.1 Megalops cyprinoides
ATTCATCAAGAGCAAAACCATTATGTTCTATTTGTATTCTCTTGGGTTACGGTTTTTGGCATGTCCATGGATACAATTAAACTTTAAAAAGACAATACAGTGCGAGTCCTGCATAAAATGATGTTTTACAGGGGAAAAAATACTAGAATTGAATGTCAAAAACCAATGAGCATTTTGTGTAGTTGGGAAAAAACAAAGAAATAACAGTAAAGAATGGAAAAGAAATCATAAATTATTTTTAATGCCTATCTCTCCTTGTTAATTAGTAGCACACTTAATGTTACGGTAATTCCATTTTTAAGAATGTAGATTAAAGATTTTGTGTCAGTAGAATTTGTCATGTCTAATTGCAAGATCAATTAAAAGCCAGGGTAATGATGATTTATAGTCGTTTCTCTCAAACTTGATATTAATTAACTTTATTAGCTTGTTAATATATTTCCTGTTTCTGAAAGGAACCTTGTGAAGGCAATCTGCTCAAAATCCTCTAAACTCTTCCAGCTCAATGAATGGCTGCTCTTCTTATCACACTTTTAGAGCGAAGTATAAACTCATACATGCTTGTGCACGTGCATATATACGCACACCCATGCGGGTGGAGGTATGTCCAGGTGTTCAGACAAACAAACAGAGCAATAGGTATTTGTAACCACTGTGTTGTTCTCCGATTTCTTTTTTTTTTAATCAAACACAATAAATGGAAATATCAAAACGAATTCATTTCCTTCTCCGTGTACTGTTATTGATGCTGCCACTTAATCTCATATAAATTTGCACTGGCTCTGCATCATGGGAATTTGTGCACCGTTTATTCATGCACAAAGTATGCATTTTGATCAGAACAATTCCGCATTGAAGGGAGCAATGCTGTCATTTTGGCTGGCATGATGCAAACCTTTCATGCACATGTATTTCCTGTAGTGTGAGCACACCAGACAGGGGTGGCCCTCGTTTCCCACCGGAGTGCCAAGCAGAAGCGCACTAAATGATTCAACAATTGACATCAACATCAAAAAAATCTTGCTCAACCACGATGGCCTTTTGTTCATTTCCTTAGATTACCATCAAATTTGTGTCAGCGGCGAAGCAGCTTCTTTGACTTTCACAAATATATTCCTTTTGCTTGCATTGTCATTAGTTGGCACACTGACATTTTCCTGTGTCCCGGCTAATGCCTCCAAATTACCCTGTCCACAGATGTAACAATTGCACCAGTTATTGTAATGTGATTCACCCTGACTTCAGACCAATCTCCCAGCTCCTTTTATAGCATACAGATTGTAACCTGTTTTTAAGGCCACATCGTGGCAAGCCCTAATGGGATTTGACAACATCATATTAGGCACAACAACTACGCATAATGCACCGAAAAATTGAACTTGAAATTGGAAACGTAGCCAAGAACAAGGCAAATCTGCATGGTTTTGTAGCTTGAGTGTCCTATATCATCTTCTCTGATGCAAGCTCTGTAGGAACTGTGAAGGAAGGGTGGTAGGGGAGGAGTGTCTTAACAATGGATACAGGCACAAAGTGCTTTTAAAGTTAAAGCTGATGGATGGCTTGTCAAAAAAAATAATTGCACTGGCTAGGAAGTAGAAGTGTGTGCAGGGGTTGGGGGGTGCTGGAGGGTAGAGACATACAGGCGGTGTGATTGGAAGTGACAGTAGTCTGTCAGGAATCTGGTGGCTGCCCAGAGTGGTGCGCAGCCTGGCACTGACAGGCAGTTGAGAAAAACAGGCTGTCAGAGCGGGGGTGCACCTCAAATGCAGTGCAAAGCAAAGGAATCCGTCCGCCATCCCACTCGGCTATGCTGAAAGGAGCTGAAAGGGACCGGTAGGGACGGCGTGGGGCAGGGGGAAGTAGGGCATCCATCTGATGACACATTAACCCCATCTGGCCCAATGAGCTGTTCCAGTCTCTTTGAGGAGAGAGTGTGTTGGGGCAGCAGGTAGATCAGCTCCCCTCTCCACAGAAAGGTGCTCCCACCTAAGTCTGTGTTACACAGTTATTAAAAACCCCTTCTGACCTGTCAGACCAATCTCCACACCAGGACGCAAGAGCACACATGCAAACGCCATTCTGCATATCCCATCCCTTGGATACTTAGCGAAACAAGATGGTTTTGCAATTACAGAGAAATGCTTGCGATTTGATGAAATAAATCTAACAAGATCTGTCCTGTGCATATGAATAGCTTTGACCTGGGATGAAAGGCACAGTACTTAAATTCAGTGTTTCTCAACTTTCTGCATGTTTTAGATTTCTCCCTGCTGCAACACAGCTGATTCAAATGATCAACTCGTTATGAACTCCGGAAGCTGCTTAATAACAAACTGATCATTTGAATCAGCTGTGTTGGAGCAGATAGAGATCTAAAACATGCAGGGCAGGGGGTCCTCCAGGAGAGGGTTGAGAAACACTGCTTTAATTTATCAGCTGTAGAGGATGGCGCACTGATTGCACTGGTGCATGGTGATCCCAGGCTGGGGTTAGACCCATCGCTCATTTTCCCTACTTCACATGGTATGCTTCATATTGCTGCCATATTACATCAAATATGATTAAGGTTTGTATATTGCAGCTAAAGGCACAAACAGAGTCACAGTCCTTGACCTCAGGTTTTCATTGAGGCCAGCATGATTCTCAGAAAAATGGACCATCCTGTTTCTGTCCTAAAACAATGACACCGTGATGTGTGTGTCACCAAAAAGCCAGCTGGGTTAAAAACTCCCCGCTGCTGGCTTTTCCTTGGAGAAGAATGGAGCTCTTACTGATGTTGAATGCTGGGAGCACCTCACTTGAGTCTTGAGTTCAGTTTAGCTTCTAATGGCTTTCCAATGGCTTTGCGTCTGGCTTTCAAAAACAGCTAGCCCTGCACAACCAGTGGAACAGACACAAAAATGACAAAGAGACACCTGTCCATTTGCTGCGAGCCAGGGTTAAATGTCATCTTAGAAAACAAAGCAATTTGATTTGTTTCTCCTCACTTTTGTGGTTCTCCTGCACGTTGCTGAAGTGCAGAGGGTGGTCAGTGCATTTCCACCATGTGGAATAGATGTCTCCTCTCACAGTGGAAATGGTGAAGGAAGGCTAAATGATAGGGGGGGGGGTCTGTGTGGCAGGAGAACAGGTGGATTATGTACCTCTGTCTCTGATTGGACAGGTGACATATAGAGTGGCACCACAATTGACTGTCTACCTGAAAAGACAGGCACTGTAATGGATGGAGGGAGAGAGGAGGTCTGGTTCATCAGTCTTGTGACAAAAGAGGGACGCTGACAATATTGATCTACACCTGCGAATGACATCTGAAAATTCAGCGATAATCATGAAAAATGAGACGCTGTCCTGCTGGGGGGGCTGGGGGGGATGGCAATACTCCGAACCAATAAGAAATGACAAGGTCACTGGTAAAAGGTTCTCTGCCCGCCTGTGCGCTCTCTACTTTAAGGAAGCATCAGAGGTGTGGAGCATAGCTGGAGGTGGTATTAATTTAATCCACAATCCCAGGGGAAGGGCATGGACTCTGCACTTACCTCTCGTCCCGCTGCTGGACTCGTCTCAATGTCAGCTTAGGCCCAAACGCCTGGACTTATTCCTCTGTCCTTAAAGGAAACAATAAAAAGAGACTGCAGATAGGAAGAATTGAGACCAAACAACCCATCTTGTGGACTTGTATATGTTTGGGATGACTATTTGCACAACAGAATTTGTTATATTGCATCGTTATTTAGCAGATGCTCTTATTCAGGGAGATTTACACAGTGCATCTGATGAAGTGGCACGAAAAGTTGCATAAACAGGACATCACTAACCACACATGAAAGAGCATCTGCCAAACACAGTGCTGAGATCACAAATGTGTGCTTAGAATGACATGTATGTGCAAAGCAAAATGTGCAACTTAAGGACAATACCACTGTAAATATAATGCTAACATATACTACACACAAGTAAACCTCCATGTGCTCATCAACATAATACTAAGTGTACTAATAGACTAACCTGACTAATAGACTAATTGACTGAACTTTGAAGGCCAGGTGAGGGTGATGTAAACCATTTTCTGTACAGCAGCTATGATTGCAGAGGTGCTGTCCACTAAATCGTTATTAATCATTATTGCTGTCCAAAGCCTAGTGACATCTCTACAGCTCTGATTGAATTTAGATGTGCTCCTGGCAGCAGGATGCTCTTAACAGCTGTAGGATGGTGTTCAGTTTAATTACAATGCACTGTGGTGTTTGATATCTACTAAGTCTTTCAATGAGTGCTGTATTCATCCCCCACAAGCTTGTACACAGATTTTTATCATTAATTTCATTGACCCCCAAACTCAGAACCTTGTGTTAGAAACAGGCCATAACACATTCTTGCACTGGCTACTCAGAGTTCAGAGATTAAAGTGCATTTCAGGTCAATGGGACAGAAGTCTGTACAGATTGCATTCACTGCACATTTAAGTCTACCATTTCTCTTTTAGGTGTGGCACACATGACTATATTGTGTCATATATGAGATGAATAAGAACATGTTTTATTTACACAAGGTACCTGGATTGCGTTTTTGCAGCTTTTTTGGTAATATATTTGCTGGTCTTCTGCTGTACGAGCCTCTCTGGAAGAATGAAGGGCGCTTGTCTTCATGAGTTGTAGTGCAAGCTCCTAAAACGCCATTAAAGAGGGGGAAGAATGAGACTACAGAGATACGCATTATTTTTCCTTTGGCATAAAGTCATTTAAGGAGAATGCATGCCTCTCTGCAGATTAGAGCAAAACAATAATGATTCAATTGCCTGTGCAAGTCAATCTCCTCGTTGGCATGCCCTGATCTGTAATGGGGTTCCTCCAGTCAGCGGAGGCCCGACGCTTCCCACAGTCTCTAAGGGAGTCCCGCCTCTGAGGGTGAAGCATTTTGTAATCAGCTTTATCGCTCATATCTGAATTTATCTTATTCATAGAAAATGCAAATGTATTAGCAGGCTTGTGTGATACACAAGGTGACCCAGCTGAACTTAATACATTATCCTTAATGAAGTCAATATCTTGTCTTTTAGCTGTCTGTCTACTGGGGTGATTAATTGCAGTGTCATTAAAGTTAGCTCTCTTTTTGCTTGAGCTTGGCAAGTCACATGAAACTAATGTTCTTAGTTATCAGCCACTGAAATAGGATGGAAGATGGAGAAAATTGGGGGGGGTGGGGGGGTGGGGTCTAATCCGGGGGGTTCACACAGCCCACCCAGAGGCCTATTTTCAGCGGCGGAGAACCCAGGTGTATCTTGGGAACAGCACATGCTGTATGGCATATTTGAAGCACTTCCTAGTATTGGGATGAAATAGAGATTAGCTTTCTGGCAGGAGCCGGTCACTTATCTCAATCCTCTCAGGATTCAGGCTGTTGGCAGAGGGGTGATATTCAAGCCATTCCAGGAAATCTCGAGCGAGGTGGATTGGCTGGGTCCCTCTGAGGTTTCCGTAAAGTCAGCACACGAGTAATTTACCGTCTTTGCAGTAAATTGTCACATACAGTACAATGTCAGGGCTATTGCATCATCAGTGGACCTGTTCTGACCATACGCAAATTGTAGTGGGTCCAGTGTGGTAGGCCACTGATTCTCAATCCTGTTACTGGGGGCCCCCTGCTCCGCACATTTTCCATCTTTCCCTGCTCTACCTACCTGACTGAACTCATCAGTGGCACTTTTGATTAGCTGAACACACCTGATTTAATCAAAAACATGTTAATCACACTAATCAGGTGTGTTTGGAGGAAGGATAGATAGAAGATATGCAGGACAGTGGGCCTCCAGGAGTAGGATTGAGAAACACTGTGGTAGGCAATGTAGAGCAGAAAGTCCTTAACCAGCATCTCTAAGCATTTGCTCACTATGGGGGTCAGAGCAACAGGGACATGATACTTTGGAGTTCTTGGGTACAGGAACAATGGTTGATGATTTGAAGCACGAAGGGACAGTAGACAGGCAAAGAGACTGATTGAAGATGTCTGAACACTCCAGCCAGTTGGTGTGCACATACTCTTAGTACACGACCAGGAATGCCGTCGGAATTCCACTATGTTGCTGGAGTTGAATGTGGCGGTATGTGCATTGAGAGCAGAGCAAATCTCGCTGTTCATCCAAGGTTTCTGGTTTTGGTAGATTCTGATTTTCCAGGCTGCAACAACATCCTCTATGCACTTACTGATGAATCCACAGACTGCTTCAGTGTACTCGTCAATGTTATCAGAGGCTGCATGAAACATTTCCCAGTCCACGTGATCAAAACAGTCCTGTAGCATAGCATCCAATTGGTCAGACCAGCAGTGGATTGTCCTGGTAAGAGGGGCCTCCCATTTCAACTTCAAGAGTAGGATAGCGCAGTGCCCTGATTTGCTGAATGGAGCGCGGGGGAGGGCTTTGTATGTTTCCCGGAAAGTGTAGCAGTGGTCCAGTATGTGGCTTTCTCTTGTGTTGCAGTTTGTGTGTTGAGAGTACTTTGGTAGTACTTTCTTTAGGTTTACTTTGTTAAAGTCGCCAGTCACAATAAATGCAGCCTCTGGGTGTGCCGTTTCCTGTCTGTTGATGGTTTCGTATAGTTCCTTGAGTGCCAGATCAGTGTCCACTTGTGGGGGGATGTATACAGCTGTAGCGATTACAGCTGTGAATTCCCTCGGAAGCCAGAATGGTCGACACAATCATCATGAACTCTAAGTCAAGGGAACAGAATATCTTGATCATGTGTATGTTCTTACGATCACACCATAAATCGTCGATAATAAAGCACACTCCACCACCTTTGCTTTTCTCTGTGAGGTCTGAGGCTCTGTCTGCACAGTGGACAGAGAATCCCGGTGGTTCAATGGTGGGGTCAGGGACATCTTCAGACAGTCAGGTTTCAGTAAGGCAGATTATACAGCAGTCCCTTGTCTCTTGCTGGAATGAGATGCATCCCCAGAGCTTGCAGAGTTTGTTCTCAAGGGATTGGATGTTTGCAAGTAGTATGCTAGGGAGAGGAGGCCGGTTAGCCCGCCGTCTTAGTCTGACCAGAATGCCAGCCTGCTTGCCTCTTCTGAGGTGGTGCTTGCGTGGGCGGACGGCCCAGGTGAGAGTGGCCACACCTTTGTCTACCTGCTGTGTGTCCGTAAACAAGGGATCTTCATACGGTAGTTTAAAGTGTGGTTTGTAATGACTAATTGTCGATATAATGTCCAATAAAGCTTGATGGTCATACATGAGCACACTGCCAACATCAATGATCAAAGTACTTAAGAGGAAAATACACTGCATGGTGTGGGAGCTCGCAACACGGCAGCTATCTGCAGCGCCATCTTTGCTGCTAACTGTAGGCAGAGGTTGGCAGTTGGCATATATGAGCTACACACTCCATCCCTCATTTGAGGCACGTCAAAAAGCTGCCAAAGGTGCCTTCTGCCCACACCTGAGGGAAGACACTTGTCTACTCCTGAGAAGTGACAGGAATGGGGTCGGAGAAGAGCTGTCACAAGGGGCACGGTCACTGTACCCCCTGCCATCTCCACTCAATAAGACAAAGACAGGATGGTTGTAATTTAACAATTTAATGTTATCTTTGTCTATAGAGGCAGGATGATATGTAAGCAAAATTAAGGTCTGAGTAATGAGAGATGAGAAAGTGTATTCCCTTCCAATCAGGTGTGAAGGAGCGGCATTCCTTACAGTGGCATGGCCCATGAGGTCAGGATGAAAGACAACAATGAGGCACGGTGGGGTGGGGGGTGGGGGGCATTGGGGCATGTTAACACTGCTCACCGCCAGGTAGTAATTGGGTTGTGCAAAGCACAAACCGGGATCAGGGATGGGAACAGGCTGGGTCAGAACCGGGTGGGCAACCAGAACATGTGACCAAGACAGGAGCAGCAGGCAGAGACGAGGTCCGAATTCAGGCAGGAGTAGAACACCAATACAGCGACACGAAAACTAAAGTGGGTACGTAACAGAAGAAACACTGGAACAAACTAGCAATGAGACAGAGACAAGCAGGGTATAAATAGGGCTGAGCTGATGAGACGATGGGATGCAGGTGAGCAGGCAGGCAGGTGGAGGCGATCTGGGAATCAGGTGGGCGGGGACAGGGCAGAGAGTGGGGCAGGGCTGGAACACAAGGGAAAACAAAAGCACACGGACCACATAGACGGGGGGGGAAACAGCAGCTAGGTGGCTGGAGTACTGACCTTCAAAAGCCTCCTAATGCACCCAAAAAGATGGTATGTAATCTTGCGGCTATATACTTAGCCAGACTGCAGGGAGCGACCCCATTCAAAAAGTGCCGACTGACCAAAAAAAAAAAAAAAAAAAGGAACCCGTCTGCAGGAAAGCTTTTTCCCGATGAAAGAACACAAATCCTCAAACAGCCCCCGCCAAACCAACTTCTACCACTTTTCCCACCACTGTCAGGGTTGACAGGGAAAGGCCCCAGGCGCAGACAAACAGGCAGTAAAAGGAAATCCTTTAACTACAGATCCAACGCACAGGCAAGTCATAATGAAAAAACCAGTCCAAAGCCAGTAACCAAAAAATCCACAGGGAAAAAACATGGTATCAAAAATGGCAGGCAAAAAGGGAGAATCAGGAACAGGCAGAGTCAAAAACCAAACAGATCAGAACTAACAAACGGTGAAAACAACACGGGAACAAAGCTGAGACAATGGCAATGGCAATGAACAAAGGACACAGCAGGGTATATATACATGGGCTGGTGATGAGAGAACAGGGAACAGGTGCGCAGGATGGGCTTCAGGTGGTGGGCGTGGCAGCAGGGCAGATAGGCGGGACAAGAGGTGGGGCGATGGCTGAAAACAAAACAAAAGCACATGCACAGGAAAAACAAACAAAAGACACACCCACACAGACAGGGAGAAATCAGCCGCTCAGGCTGGAGTACTGACAGTCACCTGCTATCACCTCCCTTTCCTGTCAAGTGGTCTTTAAAACTTACTGGTGAGGGAGGGACTGCCTTGCTGCGCGTTGGTAACGACGCAGTACGTGCCAAATCAAAGAAATAAAATATAACATCTCGTGTATGGCGTCAGATTTATGTCAAAAGTCACGAGCGCAGGAAACATGCTCGCGAGCGTATAAAACATTCCCGCGAGCGCAGGAAACATGCTGCGAGCATATAAAACATTCTTACGAGCGCAAAAAACATTCTCGCGCACAAAGCAGCCACCACGCGCGGGTTAACTGCTCGCGCGAATCGACCTGAGTTTTGACAATTTGGGGGCGGAAACCAAGGGAGGCACTGGCCCTCTCATGATTGGTCACTTTCAACGCAATCACACCCACACGACCTCCTTGAACCTTAATTGACAGCTTCCGTGAACTGAACGACAGCCAGACGCTGTTTGGCCAGAGGCTTGTTATTTCAAACAACTGAGTCCTGACAACAAGTTTGGAGTTGAAGACACAGTGGACGGATCAATGGCGGTGACACCTGAAGATTTACATGTAAGTGATACTGCTAGATGGCTTCGTCTAACAACCCAGCAATTTACTTACGTTAACGTTACTTATAACGTCTATTGCATGCAGTCGGCTGAATGATAGGGGAAGCATAGCTAACGTTAATTAGCTAACGTTAGCTATTTACATGTTCCAGCCAAATTTCAGAGTAAGTAAATTGCTGGGTTGTTAGACGAAGCCATCTATTAGTATCACTTACATATAAATCTTAAGGTATCGCCGCCATTGTTCCGTCCACTGTGTCTTCAACTCCGAACTTGTCAAGACTGTTTGAAATGTTTGAAATTTCTCAGTTGTTTGCAATTTCGAACGTGGGCTGAAGACACATCTTCAGACTCTACCTGGACTGACACCGTTGCCATTTGAACTTGTAAATCTAAGATTCTTGGTTCGTACTTGTAGCAAGTTACGTTGTATTTGTAGCACGTTTGCCTAGGTAGTATAGCATCACTTTATTGTCCCAGTGACTGTTATTTGATATGTAACCTCGGATCAGATTAGTTCTGTCTCGCTACACTGACCTTGCGCTCAGCTTCAGCACTATCTGCATTGTATGACCTGTACACATCTTGCCCTTGTGGCTGTTTGCCTGATATTTGCACTTTTGTACGTCGCTTTGGATAAAAGCCTCTGCTAAATGAATAAATGTAAATGTAAAATAACAAGCCTCCGGCCAAACTGTCTGTCTGTCGTTCAGTTAACGGAAGCTGTCAATCAAGGTTCAAGGAGGTCGTGTGGGTGTGATTGCGTTGAAAGTGACCAATCATAAGAGGGCCAGTGCCTCCCTTGGTTTCTGCCCCCAAATTGTCAAAACTCAGGTCGATTCGCGCGAGCAGTTAACCCGCCAAGCAGAAACTCTCTCGCGCGTGGTGGCTGCTTTGTGCGCGAGAATGTTTTTTGCGCTCGCAAGAATGTTTTATACGCTCGCGAGAATGTTTCCTGCGCTCGCGACTTTTGACATAAATCTGACGCCATACTCGTGTCAGTGTTTGGAATGAGCCTAACCTAACAATGGATAGATTGGGAAGACTACATTCACATCTCATTCTGTTGACATTTTTAGCTTCCATTGATTTGAAATGCCATTTACGAATAAATTGATCTGAAACTGTGGCAGAATGTGAGATTTGGGTTTGGCATATCAGGGAGCTAATGAAAGAGATGAAACTGGTAGATATTGCATGATCACATGCCCAGCAGAACACCATCTATTTAACCTAATGGTTTATAAATGCCATTCACTCCAGTTTCAGCTTACCTTTCAGCATGTAGGTCTTGGATCCAGTCTGATAGTCTTTGTTGCAGGTGTGCTCCACTCAGGTATGTGAGGTATCAGTGACTGATCCAATCCCAAAGCTAATATGTTGATGCAATATATAGTCTTATATAATACTGAGATGTTAATGTAAATTTGTTTCATTCATTTTTAAAGCTGTCTTGTGCCAAGGAAGCCACACAGTCCACCTGTTCAACAGATTTATTAAGTGAATCCCCTAATCACAAACAACATAGATTATCAATGATAGATCATAAGTCATTTTTGTGAATGTATTTGAGAAGTGGGAACAGAATCATTAACCCCCCCCCCTCCCCAATACTCCCCCAAATCCTTTATATGAATATTTATAAGTGATTGATGCTTATGCAGATTGTATTGTTCAGCTTAGCCATTTCTGCACTTACTCTGTAACATGGGCACTAAAATACATTAAAATTGTTACATCACAGTATCAGTTACCCCTAATCCTGCAATGTTAAGGGGTACTGAAACGAACTCATAGGTGAATGGTGTAGGATTAGGTGGTCATAAATTTGAAAAAAAAAATCAAACCATTTACATTTACATTTACATTTATTTATTTAGCAGACGCTTTTATCCAAAGCGACTTACAAAAGTGCATACAGTAGGTACAGCGACAGTACGGGGACAGGATGTGTACAGTTCCACAATGAGACAGTTCTCAGCTGAGAGCAAGGTCTGTTTGAGGACGCAGTACTATCAGATTTGTACAATTACAGCCTATAGGGCAACTAATACGATACACTTTCGAACGGCAAACTTCAACAACTTCAAACGGCACAATGAGCGTCAGGGTAAAGGCGGCAACAAGAGACAAATTTAAGAGCACAATTTAAAAAGCACAGCAATTTACGACAGCACTGATGAGCGGGGGGGGGGGGGCAGCAATTGTGTGCTGGGTCAGTCCAGGTAGAGTCTGAAGAGGTGCGTCTTCAGGCCCCGTCTGAAGGACTGGGGTGAAGAAGCTGTCCGTAGCGAGACCGGGAGTTCGTTCCACCACTGGGGAGCGATGTAGGCGAAACGCCGATGTCTGGCAGAACGAGCACCTCCTGCCTTGACCATGCAGGGAGCAAGGCGTCCAGTTGCTGCTGAGCGCAGAGGTCGGGCTGGTGTGTAGGGCTGGATGAGTTCTTGGAGGTAGGCAGGGGCTGTCCTGTTGACTGCAGAGAAGGCGAGGGTCAGGGTCTTGAATCTGATCCTGGCAGCAACAGGAAGCCAGTGGAGGGATTTCAGCAGGGGAGTAACACGGGAGAATTTGGGGAGGTTGAAGATCAGTCGGGCAGCTGCATTCTGGATGAGCTGGAGAGGGTGGGTGGTGCATGCTGGGAGGCCTGCAAGGAGAGCGTTGCAGTAGTCCAGTCGAGGGAGAACTGTGGCCTGGATAAGGAGCTGCGTCGCGTATGTGGTTAGGAACGGGCGAATCCTCCTGATGTTGTGGAGGAGGAATCGGCAGGTCCGTGACGTGCGAGCGATGTACTCCTTGAAGTCCAGGTTACTGTCGAGGGTGATGCCCAAGCTCTTTGCTGTCTGAGAGGATGGTATTGTGGTGCCATCGAAGGTGATGGAAAGGTCATGCAGGGGGGAAGGGCCGGCTGGGATGAAGAGGAGATCCGTTTTACTGAGGTTCAGCTTCAGGTGGTGGGATGTCATCCATTTGGAGATGTCAGCCAGGCATGCAGAGATTCTTTCGTTGACCTGGGGGGTAGAGGGAGGGAAAGAGAAAAAGAGTTGGATGTTGTCAGCATAGCAGTGATAGGAGAAGCCATGCGATTTGATAACTGAGCCAAGAGAGTTAATATAAATTGAGAAGAGTAGGGGTCCCAGTACTGAACCCTGTGGAACTCCTGTAGTGAGGGGGGTGGGTGCAGAGGTGGAGCCTTTCCAGTAGATCTGGGAAGATCTCCCAGTCAGGTAGGACGTGAACCAGGAGAGGGCAGTTCCAGAGATGCCCATCTCAGACAGCTTTGATAATAGTGTCTGGTGGTTGACTGTATCGAAAGCAGCAGAGAGGTCGAGGAGGATGAGGACAGATGACGAGCCGGAGGCTCTAGCCGTGTGGAGAGCCTCTGTCACGGCCAGGAGTGCAGTTTCTGTTGAGTGTCCAGCTCTGAATCCTGACTGATGGGGGTCTAAGAGGTTGTTCCTGAGAAGAAAGGGGGAGAGTTGGTTAAGTACTGCACGTTCCAAGGTTTTAGATAGAAATGAGAGAAGAGATACCGGTCGGTAGTTTGTAACATCGGATGGGTCGGTAGATGGTTTCTTGAGGAGCGGTGTGACCAGAGCTTTCTTGAAGTCTGTGGGGACAGTGCCAGAGGTTAGTGAGGAGTTGATAAATGAGGAAAGAAATGGGGCGATCTCACCAGATATGGATTGGAGCAGGGTAGAGGGGATGGGGTCCAGAGGGCAGGTTGTGGCGTGGTGGTCTGTGATGAGTTGTAGTACTTCCAAGTCTTTGAGCGGCATGAAGGAAGACAGCTGGTTGATGGAGTTGCCCGTGGTGGTCAAGAGTGTTGTTGAGGGAGAGAAGGAGTCTGGTCACCTTTTCCTCGAAGTAGACCCTGAAATCATTGGCAGAGAGGTGGGAGGGGGAGGGAGGAGGAGGGGGGGTGAAGGGGGGTCATTACTTTAAGTTATGACAAAGTAATTCTGAAAATATTTTTGGTATTGCCATAGTTTATCACATTATACCATCAGAGTTATTGTTTGTACATCTGTATTAGAAAAAGAACATCTACCATGAAAATCATATCTCCTTTTTAATGGTAACGGTGCAGTTCCAGCATTGTTGGTTAGTGATTACAGTCAGGATGAACCATCTTTCTTGTCCATCTGCAAGGAGGACCAGCCCAAGGTAAAAAGATGGCCGTGCTCTGGCAAGAGATAAAACAGCTGTTAATGGCCCATTAATAGTCGTCATATTTTGGTCAGAGTCCCTGATATTTAATCTCTTATTAAAAAGAAGTGTGAGGTCAGCAGAGAGAATCTCTTGTTTTTTTCCCCTGTTAGGAGTGATAGGCCGAGGTTTTTGCAGGTTGTGCATTTGTCTGTCAGAAGCCCTGGCCACTGTTGCCAATTCAGCGACTTTGTCGCTAGATTTAGCGACTTTTCAGACCCCTTTAGCGACTTTTTTTTTTTTTTTAAAAAAGCACTTAGCGACAAATCTAACGACTTTTTGGACAAACCTTAGCTACTTTCCATAGAAGAGAGTCACCAGCACTGCATCGCAAGCGAGAGACACACCTCTCTCTGCATGTACTCTGTTCAGTGAGTGGCAGAGAGGTAGAGCAGCACATCCACATGGCAGCTGACATAGACGTGAATGAGCTGCACATGTGCAGTGTTGCCAAGGACCAATCACTAATCTTGTATTGTTTGCTCCTCCTTTGTTTAAATGTAAACAATTTAATTTGACCGTTATCACTGTCTCGTCACTCACTATCACACGGAGGTTGTGAGCTGTGTGAGAAAAGAAATAAGATATTCTGTCGCTTCTAGCTTTCTCTCTGAGTGATCATTTTACATGTAAATATAGCCGAAATCACAGCACAGACGACGTTGCGGTTATAAAATCAGAATTTTAGCAGTGCAGTGCAGCAGCTTGGAAATGGCTTGGAAGTGACTGCTGGTTAACGTGTAGTCTTAATAGGCCGCGTTTCAGTCACTATTTCATACTCGTCCCATTGTCTGACAACAGAAACAGAAAAATATGTAAATGAGAATAGCTTTATTGGGAATTCAGCTGCATTAAAATAGGCCTACAGTATATGTGAGCACAGAGAGTGGGAGAGGAGCAACCAGATGTAAAGGGCTGACACCACCTGACACTAGACAGAATGCAGATACGACGCGATGGCGTCACACATGTGGTAATTAGCACATGGCGTCATTTAGCGACTTTTCGAGCAGGCTTTAGTTACTTTCCTTTGAAAGTAGTTGGCAACACTGGCCTTGGCTCGGTCAGGTGGAGCTTGCTCGTACTCGGCTGCCTCTGTGGATATGGGGAATTTTGTTACCTTTAGGGTGTGTTCACACGTAGCGTTTTTTTTTTTTTTTTTTTTTTGAAGCTGTCAGCGTCTGTTTTACATAATAATCCTATGGAGTAGACCGTGTTTTGGAAAACGTCCTGAGCGTTTTTTAACGCCGTCGCCAGCGTTTTTTTCAGCTGAAATAAATTCAACTTCTCAGAAAAAAACAGTCGTGGCACCTGTCCACCAAAAATGGAGAAGGTAGTGGTGGAGAAGTTACTTGTGCTAGTTTCTGAGCACAGTGAACTGTACAACATGACAGTTAAACTGTATCATAACATTCGTAAAGATGCCGGTTGGAATGAATTTGGACGGATCCTAGGAGTTTCTGGAAAGTGTTGTGTTTACTGTTTGTCGTTAGCAAAACTAGCCTGTTAGCTAACGTTGCAACATAGCCAGCTAGATCGCTAATAATGTACATGTTACTGTTGTTATGGCAACAAAAGACGCTCTCAACTGCTTTTTGGAACAAACGCTGCCAGCGTTTTTTTACTTGAAGAAATGCTCTGGCCAGCGTTTTTCATCAAACTAAGACGCTACATGTGATTGTGAACACAACCTTAGGTTTGACAGCAAGATAATTGCTGATGGTTAACAGATGTGTGTGAAATCTAAGGGGTTTTGAGCAGCGCAAGTAAAGGCCTTTGCACATCAAGTCCGTATTTTTCGTCCGAAATTGTCGCACGTTTAAAAATAAATACGACCGCACGTTGTGTCAGTCACGTTTACACACCGACTCCGAAACTTTCGTCCGTCATTAAAGTTTTCGGAACAGGTTCGATTTTCTGCGTTTTTTCGCATCCATGACCATGATATTGTATGTTGCAGCGTTTTGAGGCTGTGCCCTGAATATCTGCGGATCCAGTCTAAAGGCTGGTCACCTAGCGCGCACTTTTCCGATGGCACAATTTGGATTGCCTATTAAACTCATGATGTGTGTGTGTGTGTGTGTGTGTGTGTGTCTACCATACTGCCAGCCGCTGTTCAATTGGATCGGAAATTCGTGGTCTTCTTTTTGTGTGGTTCCATTATTGCTAGCAGCGTATCAAACTGGATCATTGACATCCTGACATAGACCTGGAAACGATCAGGATAATTCCGTAGCTCCTTTATTAGCAGGTGAACCTCTCCTTCCTCCTGACGCATTCTCAGGATTGGATGGACCCAGTATTTTCTTTTTCTACTTTCAAGCAGTGCAAGGACCACAAAACCATCCTCACTGCTTGACAACTCCATTTTGTCTCGTACTGCGAATTTCCGAAACGAATAGAATAGCTAATAAAACGCATCGGACTCAGTGTGCAAGGTTTCTGTGCGTAACGATTTTTATCGGATGACAGATTAAAAAAACGCATACGAAAAATACGGATTTGTTCTGCAAAGGCCTTAATAGGATATACTCTGTGGATTCAGTGTTTTTTTATGTGACATTTTAAAGCTTCATCAGAATTATAGCCTGGTTGACTTTCCCCTTTGGCCAGATGAATAAACCATATAACAGACTGGGATTAACAGATGGGATTAAGTTCTAAATTATTGTGCTGGGAAAATGGGGGTGGTGTGGCCTAGCAGGGTTTTACAGGAAGTTTTAGTCATTTGGGCATTTCCAAATGAAAGAACCTCCTATCATCCTATCTGCCAAAATATGCACACACAAACTGAAATACACACACACACACTCACAGACATACACACAATTAAACACATATACACAGACACAGACACACACACAAACCTATATTCATACACCAAATCCAAATTGACAAGGGCTCCTCAAAATGCTGCAGAGAGCTTGGATTGTCAAAGCTATTCCAGACTGCTGTCAGTCATCCATCAGAGCTTCCAGCAGCATATCACTGAGGAGTTATAGAACAGATGGAACAGAGCTGTAGATGAGCTGGGACTGAAAGGCCAGACTGATGAGTTAAAGCACTGCTTCAGTGTCTGCTTTGTGCATTTCAGTGGAGTTTGCCCCAGTATAACCATTATTCAGCTGCAGTGTGGCCTAAAAACAGGCAAAAATGCCTTACTCTCTCAGGAAGGTGACATTCTTATCTAACATTAATAAACAAGAAAATTTCATTACAGGTGCTTGTTCAGCAATCTCATTATCTCATTCTCAATACCTGGTGTCTCATTTTAACTATTTTAGAAGGAGTTTACCACCTCTAGGGAAGGACCAAAACACATGTAAATAAATAAAAGGGATTATTTAATATCTTTATTCAAGTTCAAACTATACACATATAGAGATATTAAATAATATTAAATAATCCCTGAATATTAAATAATCCCTTTGCAGAGTGATCTTAGTGATGAAACGTCTATTTCTATGTAAATAAACAGTATGTATGAGTATATTTAATCTCTGCTTGTGCTTTTTCAGCACAGTTAGCAAATGTTTACAATGCAGCAATGTCTTGCCCCTGTCATTTAAATCAGAATCATGCTTTCAGTTTTCAAAGACAGTTGAAGCACATTGACAGGACAACCTTTGAGTACCTCAGTAGACTTAAAACCTTTTAAACTGTCAATCTTCATGAAGACTCTTGTCATTCTTGAACTTTAGATTTGTTCCCAACTGAAATCTTTCAACATACGAACATGTGGACAGGCCTATGTACTCTTCTGTGTATAATTAGCTCTGTTCTTGTAATGGTAAAATCCTGTTTCTGCAACCTGCTGTACATACACTAAATGTTTTTACTAAATTTTTAGAGGTGTGCACAAAAGTTTGAAATAAGCCTCCTTTGGTGTTTGATAGTGCTGTGTGCAGAGTCTCAGTGGCTGGTGTACACTGTAAAAGAGTCTCTGTGGTTACTGTACAGTGTACAGATTCTGTGTGGTTAGTGTATAGTGTACAGAGTCTCAGTTGTTGGTTTACAGTGTACAGAGTCTCAATGACTGGTGTACAGTGTACAGAGTGTCAATGGTTAGTATACAGTGTACTGAGTGTCAGTAGTTAGTATACAGTATACAGTCTCAGTGGCTGGTTTACAGTATACAGAGTTTCAGTGGCTCAGTGTACAAAGTGTCAGTAGTTATTGTACAGTGTAGAGCATTTCAGTGGAAGCTGTACCATGTCTCTTCTTCCACATGTATGTAGTAGTCACAGAGAACCAGCCAAAGACACTGGCTGCTGCCCAGACAAAGCAATGGTCACTGTAGGCCAATGATATGTGCAGACATTTCTAGTCTTCAAATTCAGTTTGAGGCAGTGGAGCTGTGATATTTTGGAAAGCGATGCCTGCTTAACTCTTTTAGTTTGCTAGCTAAATGTGCTGGTTTACTTGCTAAAAAGAGAGACAGTTATTTTCATCTTAATTTCTGTTGTTTTTTGCACAATGGTGTTTCCCCCTCCCTTATTTAACAGTATGAGTAGTTGCACACATTCTCATTAACATGTAGTGCATACTTGATTTTTCTTGGATCGTGTGCATGGGGTTTTTATTTGTCTAACAGAGAGAAAGAATCATGAAAGTAAATAAGCCTCACACTTATTTTTTGTCAATTGGTAGAATATATTGAGATTTGAGTGCCATGAAATGTGCTTAACAAATGAAGTTAATAATTATTTTGAGTAGTAGTAATAATAGCAGTAGCAGTAATACTAATTTTATCTTTTGTCTTAGAGAAGATTTTAATTAATTGATACTGGAGTTATTTTAATCACATTATGATCTATTTAGTATTGGGCCTATACAGTTCTTGTGTACCACAAAATGGCCCTCAAACTTTCTTTAAATGTTATTTTTAAAGAATTGAAGCTTTAACTGGTATCGTTGAGAGGGTGAGTGGGAAGCCAGGCTATATTAGACAGCTGGAATAGATGTACATACAGGCCATTCAAAGATACTGTATGACAAAACTGGCAGCAAATTCAGTGCTGGGGTTTGGGAAATATCTCTCTATAACAGCCAGACCTCCTAGAGAGCAGCACCTCCTCTGTCCTCCTGTGTGTTAACTAACAATCACCAGCACAGATTGCGAGATTGTAATGCCCGCGCAAGAGGACAGCAGTAAAGCCAGGGCTGTATGAAACCAACAGAAAACTATTCATGCCAGTTAGTCGGCTGAGTAAGCAGCACTTACCTCCAGACTGTTCATAACAGCTGCCTCATACTCCAACAAAAGTATGTACCAGTACCTGGTGCGGGAGTAGTCACACGCCGCCCTAGATCACAGAGGCAAAAGGCCTTTGATTCACACCATGGCAGCATGCTGTCCCTGTCTAGGCTCCCTCCGCTGCTGAAGGGTGCCTTTAAGTCTCCAGTGAGCACCAGAGCATTACAGATTAGGTCAGGGGAGCTGCTGCCGAGCTGAGCATGATGGATGAGTGGGAGAATGAGTTTTTGGCTTGCGCTGTTGTGAAATCTTTTCATTGTCACCAACGGGCTGCCGAGGAGTTGATGAATGAGGGATCGTGCGTCAGTAGAACGCCCTCCCTCACCCCTGGCACGCTTTTAATATCTTGCCCAACCACCACACAAGTATCAGTAAAAAGAAACACTTAAAAATAGCTGGACGGAGTGGGGTAGGGGTGATTGAAACCGGGGTGCGGTCCTGCCACCAAAATGTTCATTTTGTGCAGTTATGGGTGGAGGATCATGGACTCCCTGGCGGGAGAGCAGAGACTCTTTATGGGGAGTGTTTGTGACTAGAGCTCCCTTGATGGATGAGTTGCCTCCATCTGGCCACGGCACATACAATAAATATTGCTGCTCATGTTTGACCTCTCTCACTTGCCAGACACATCTTTCACTTTTGGGGACATCGAAGTGGGACCAGCAGTTATGACCCGCAAGACAGAGAGGGGACGGGGATCAAGGCATTTATGGGGTTGAGCCCATATCCAGTAACACTTTCGACCTGCCCACGTTTCTGTGGGCAGGTGTCCAGTTGTGTAAAGAAAGGCAGTCATTTGTGTGAATTCAGGGAGTCATTACAGTGCTAAGGCTCACCTTGCTAGGTTAATTACGAGCAAGAAATATATGCTTGCAATATTCCTTTAAAGGAAAACAACCCAGCAAAAATGAGTATGTAGCATGAGCTTGTGTTTTTTTTTTTTTTTTTTGCAGGGGGATCTCCTTGAGGCTATGCAGAGGCCATTATTTCTGGACTGATTTAGTTTTGCACTCAGTATAAAATGAACTGAAAGCCAAATTCTTTAGCTGAGTCTATATCAGTTACATTGTTAATCACCAGTTAGAATGCTTCAGAATACTAGAATACACAGGTTTGCCAAAAAGGAAAAATGTTATTTTGTCATTTCTTTTTTTACTGCACTCTTTACACGCACCTCAAACAGGCAAGTAGTTGTACTATGTGCAAGTTATTTCTAGTTATAGCATCAAGCTGGAATTTACAAGTTACTAAATATAAATGGCGTACACCGTGACAGTTGCTTTTAAAGCATAACTTGTTTGCTTCTCACTACTTTAAAAAACTGTTAAATATGTCACCTAACTAACCCTATGATATGGTAAATTGACTTTTTCAGGAAGAGAACCTTCTTTGGCTGAAGACTAATGACAAGTAATTTAATTATTTAATTTAATAATTAGTCAAGCTGTAAAATGTATTTTTTTATGTGCCATGTATGAGCATATTACATACATACAACTTTCATGTAACAAAAACAGGAAAAGTTGATGCAGACATTTATTGGCATAACACAATTATTCAAAGTATGGATTACATCTTAAATAAGTCAGAAGAAAACACACCTTGAAAGTAGCTTTCTGATATAGGTTATGATAAAGGTTAAAATTATGATAGAGGTTGTGATGAAAGTTAAAAATTCTGGCTAAACCAAGACTCATATAAAAGTGGATAGTAGGGTATGTTGAATGTCTTTCACAAAAGTGGCTTCTGCAAGTCAACAAAGTTGTCTACTAGGTGTAATTAGCTTGGTACCTAGCTAGACACATTAATAAATAGCTGACGGGGCTAGTTCTTGCTGGGGCAGCAGTGTAGCACAGTGGTTAAGGAGCAGGACTCGTAAACCAAAAGGTGGCCAGTTCAATTCCCCACAGGGGCACTGCTGTACACTTGGGCAAGGTACTTAACCCACAATTGCTTTAGTCAATATCCAGCTGTATAAATGGATAACATTGTAAAAACCTGTAATTGATGTAAGTTACTCTAGATAAGAGCATCTGCTAAATGCCAGTAATGTAATGTAGTTCCATCCAAGACTGAATTATTGACAGAAAAAGATGATTAAATGTTAAAGTGATTCTGTTACTAATATAGAAAGCTAGTTAGCTGTGATTTCTAAGTTGAAAATGTCTTCATTTTAACATTGGGGTCCACCTGTAGAGGAATGGTTAAAATGTCTGGACTCCTATGGCTAGCTATTTTGTTTGCTCTCTCACATTGACTTAACTCTATCCATGAGTGCTGCATGACCTGGTGGGAGTATACTTCTGAGCTTTCAGCCATTATTTACTTGATTACCCTCTTCATGCCTACCACTGCATAAGGCAGAGGCATGACCTTTCCACTTCTGTCTCTCTGACACCTGTTTTGCAGCTGGGACCCATTACAACATTAACCAGAGGGCACTTATGAGGTCTAGGGATTGCATTCCTGCTCAGAAGGATGAAAATAAACTAGCACATGTAGATGTGAAATGCATGTTCCAGTGCAGCTTTTTCCCTTTTATGGATTGGCAGTTTGCCAGCAGGGCATGCTGTTTTCAGCATACACTCAGTAATCATTCTTTCTTTCATTCAATGTGTGTTAAAGTAAATCTGTGAAAATTTCCAGCAACATGCACAATGATTTGTTTTATTTAACCTTTAACCTTTATTTAACCTTGAACAGTCACATTTCATTCATGAGAAATATGTGATTTGATTGAAAATCCATTGAAAAAAATGTAATTTAAAAAAAGAAATAAACAGTCAAAAAACTTTGCTTAGGCATAAACTGGCATGTTTTAACCGATGATTATTTAAAAACCATAAAGATCACACAGCCCTAGTTTTGACATTGAGTGGGTCACAGTGCCGTATACAAGCTAAATGAACGTTGTTCTTACATGTCTGTGTGACTGCATTTTCACGGCAGGTAGATTGTACAGTAAAACCGTGCAGTGATCTCTTGGTATAACAATAAGGAAAGGAAACATACCCCACTGTCACTCCATCTTACGTCTCTCCTTCCCCCTGTAGCTGTAACCTTTGATCATCCCTATTGTGGCGACCCATTGTGCACAGGGAGCGCATCTTTCAAAAAACACACCAAATTATATAGTGTCAAAACAGCTATGCACAGTGCTGGCAGACCGCCATGAAATGCAAACCCAAACTTATGAAGTCAGCCTGTGTCTGTGGAGCAGGAATGGATAGCCATGCCATTGGATTTTAATGAACCCTGGTAATAGTGAAGGTAAAAGCAGGGTTGGTAGTGAAACAAGACACTAATGAAGTGCCTGTGTGGTCAGTGTTCACAATAACCTACAGTAAAACCTGTTAAAAAAGGACCTAACTAACTGGGGTTATAACTGGAACCTTGATTGAATTAGTGAACCTTTTAATTACCAAGCATCTTGAATCAGAGCTTTGAATTTAATCAAACTTTTTTCAATGCCCCTGCTCCCCCTAGCCAACTAATTTGTACAGAAAAAAATTGAATCAACAACCTGACTTTTTTGCATAGATTATTATAACATTAGGCAAGTCCCTGGAGTTTCACGGCTGTAAAAAGTCAAATTGTATAACATTACTCACAACAACACATATGTTATATTGCAAGAGAACTTACTTAAAATTCAATCTACATTGGCATCATTATCATGTATCAGCTTAATAAATGAGTACTTCAGAGCATGGTAATTATGATTTGATAAATCATCAACCGAAAATTAACTGGATGTCAAAACATTCATTGGAAAGGGTGATGAATTGAGGATGATTGTGGTGATGAATTGTGTTAATCTGTGCAGTATGAAGTCGGCGAAATGGCTAAGCAGCCAAAGATGGATGGGCCGCAGACGCAGCAAGGTCAGGACGCAGAGCCACAGAGTGGAGGGAGTAGAGGAAGAGAGGATGAGGGGAAGGAAAAGCTGCAAGGAGTCTGGCTGCAGGGCCATTTGCCCCAGTCACCATTTCCAAACCTTTTTTTTCCTTTTTCATTCCAGGCAGGCCTTTAATCATGTGCTTTTCAGGGTGTGAAGTTTGTGTTCGGTGGAAACTGCAGAATGCACATGAGAATGGTTTTGTGTTTTGTTTTCTTCCCTGAATAGTATCAGCTGGAGTGCTTGCGATGCAGGTGTGTTTACATGGACTATGACATTTGGCGGTGTTTATTAGTTATTGGGGATATTTAGGTGTTTTACCATGAATTGCACATTTACTAATCACATCTTTTCTATAGTCTGTGTCTGAGAATGCTGTTTTTTTTTTTTTTTTTTTTTTTTCAAAGAAATGATTTTGTTTTTACTAGCATTTGACAAAGCTATGAACAGGTTATTCAGAAAAAAGGAAAGACTATTAAAGGTTTTCCACAATCTACATCTGTACCAATCAGAAACTGCTATGGTTATATTTCTTTTTTTTTTTTTTTTTTTTTTTTTTTTTTTTTTTTTTTTTTTTTCTTTTATTAAAGGAGAAGGGGAGAAGAAGGAAGAAGGGGGAGAGAGAGGAAGAAAAAGAGAAAAAAAAAAAAAAAAAAAAAAAAGGGGGGGGGGGGGGGTCAATTTGTTGGAAAGTTCAGAGCTACAAGGATGGGTTCCCGGGTGTTACTGAATAATTTGGTCTGTTTATTGTTTTTAGCTGTGATTCGTTCCATTGAGAGGTAGTCTGTTAACAGATTAAGCCATTGTGATATTGAAAGTTTGTGCCTGTATTTCCAGTTTAGGAGTATTGTTTTTTTGGCTATTGTTAAGGTGACAAGTATGATCTTGTGGTATTTGTGAATATGACTGATGGGTGTGAGATCTCCTAGAAGGCAAAGGGACGGGGACAGTGGAATGCTGTGACCCAGAAATTTGGAGAGTTCAAATATTATGGCTTGCCAGAAATTTTTGGTTGGTGTGCATTGCCAGAAAGAGTGATAATAACAATCTATTGTGTTGAGGGTGCATTGTGGACAGATATCTGTATTGGTGAAGCCCATGAGGCGCATTCTACGGGTGGTGATGTGTGTTCTGTGCATGACCTTATACTGGATTAGCTGTAGTTGGGAGTTGTTTGTCATGGAGAAGATGTTGCTACATATTTGTTTCCAGAAACTGAGATCAGTCTTAATTTTTAAATCTTTTTCCCAGTTTGTTATTGGTATAGGTAGTGCTTCTTCTTTTGGTGATGATATGTGTTTGTATATTTTAGATAAAGGTTTCTCAGATGTTGAAATGGATGCTATCTTTTCTATTAATGGTGGTGGTTGTAGATCAATGTTGGAAAGTTGTATTTTATTTTTTAGTGCATTTTTAAGCTGGAGGTACTGTAAAAAGTTTGGTTGGGTCATGTTATATTTCTGTGTTAGTTCATGGATGGTTAAGAATTTATCATTTGCAAACAGGTGTTGTAAGTGGGTGATTCCCTTACTTTTCCAGGTATTAAATGTGAAGGCGGTCTTATTGATTAAGAAATCGGGGTTGTTCCAAATTGGTGTGAGTTTACATGGTTTAAGTGGGTGATTTGTGATCTTATTGGTTTTCCACCAAGCTTCCAGGGTTGTTGAAATGGTGATGACCTTATAGCAGTTATGTTTTTTGATTGATTGGGGTAAGAATGGCAAGTCTTTAATAGAGAATTCTTCACAAGCTGACTGTTCAGTTTCAAGCCAAGGATCTTGTTGCATGTCTGAATATGTCCATTTCATTATGTACTGTAACTGATGAGCTAAGAAGTAATGGAGAAAGTTTGGGGCATTTAAGCCACCAAACTGTTTGCTTTCCTGGAGTGTTGAGAGTTTAATTCTTGGTTGTTTATTTTTCCAGTAAAATTTTGTGATTATTGAGTTTAGAGTAGAAAACCAGTTGGGTGTTGGGAAGACGGGAGTCATTGAAAAGAGATAGTTGATTCTTGGTAGGATTGACATTTTCACTGCAGCTATGCGGCCAGCAAGTGAGAGTGGTAAGTTATTCCAACAACTTAAACACTTTTCAGTGGTTTTAAGAATTGGTGTGAAGTTCAATTCAAACAAATCTGAAAGGTTGGAGGAAATATCAATGCCAAGATATCGAATGTTACCTGTAGGGATGTTTAGTGAGAGCCTGGGTGTCACAGCATTCCACTGGTCCTGGTTAACTGGGAGAATAATGGATTTTGACCAGTTGATTGAATATTCTGAGATGGCAGAAAATGTCCCAATCAGATTGAAAATGGCTGGGAGTGATGTAAGAGGGTTTTGTGCATATAGTAATAGGTCATCTGCATATAGACTGACTTTGTGGGTTGTGTTCAGAGTGGTGATACCAGTGATTTGGGTGTTTTGGCGGATGGCAGCTGCTAGGGGTTCAATAAACAGGGCAAATAGTAGGGGTGAGAGTGGGCATCCTTGTCTTGTACCTCTGTGAAGTGTGAAACGTTGTGAAATTATGCCATTTGTGATTACTGATGCTGTGGGTGAGTTGTACAAAATTTTAATCCATTGGATAAATGAATCCCCAAAACCAAATCTTTCTAATGTGGAGAATAAGAATGTCCAGTTAACACGGTCAAATGCTTTTTCTGCATCTAATGACAGGATGACTGTATTGTTTGTTTGGGTTTTGGCTATACTGATTAGATTGAATAGACGGCGCATGTTATTTGATGAATGCCTACCTTTAATGAAGCCTGTTTGATCAGGGTGTATTATAGAAGAGATGACTGTTTCTAATCTCATAGCTAGTGCTTTACTGATGATTTTAATGTCTGTGTTAATGAGAGATAATGGGCGATAGCTTGAGCAGAGAGTTGGGTCTTTATTAGGCTTAAGGAGGAGTGATATAAGTGCTGTATTCATATGGGGTGGAATGACAGAGGAATGTTGAATTTCAGCGGTCATTTTTATGAATAATGGTGATATTGTTGGCCAGAAATGTTTGTAAAATTCTGCTGGGAAACCATCGGCTCCAGGTGCTTTGTTATTTGGCATTGAAAACAGTGCTTTTTTAAAATCGTCTGATGAAAGTGGTCGATCTAGATTTATTACTTGAGTTTTATTTAGCCTGGGGAGTTTGATATTGTCAAGAAAAGTTTGAATTGCAGAGGGATCACATGTACAATTGGATTTGTAAAGGTTGTAATAAAAGGACTGAAAGGTTGCTGAGATATCATTTGGAGTGGACACGGTTTTCCCTTCAGAGTTTTTAATGACTGGTATGATTGTTTTTTCTTGTTGTCTTTTTAGTTGATTTGCCAGATACTGTCCAGATTTGTCATTTTGTTCAAAATGGTTATGCCGGAGTCTCTGTATAAGGAATTGGGTTTTCTTATTTATGATGGTATCAAGTTCGTATTTTGTTTCAATGAGTTCTTTACGAAGGTCATCAGATGGATTTTCAGCTACTGACAGAGTAAGCTCACCAATTCTCTGCTCAAGCTTTTTTTCCAAGTCTTGTTCTTTCTTTTTTCTGTGAGTGGAGTATGAAATGATTTTTCCTCTTAATACTGCCTTAGCTGTTTCCCATAATAATGTAGATGAGGTGAATGGGGAGTCATTCAGTTCAATAAAGGATGTCCACTCTTGTATCAGGTATGTGTTGAATTCTGAATCTTGCAGTAATGATGTGTTGAAGCGCCATCTAGTCTGTGGTTTTATGGAGATTTTGTTTATGAGATTGAAGCTAACTGGGGCATGGTCAGAAATGATAATTGGGTGAATCTTTGCATTTCCTGTTTTAGATATAATAGAATTACTTATTAAGAAGTAATCGATCCGGGAAAGTGAATTGTGGTGTGGAGAGTAATAAGTATATTCTCTGCTGGTGGGGTTATGTAGTCGCCAATTGTCACTGAGACCAAAGTCATTTATGTATTGTTGCAGTGTTTCTGATGATTTCATTGGTCTGGAGAATTTTGTAGTGTTTGAGCGGTCGAGGTTAAAGTCCATAATTGTATTGAAGTCACCTCCAAGAATGATGGTCGTGTCAGAGAAGTTCATAAGCTGAGCAAAGAAGTTGTGAAAAAATGTGGGGTTGTCCTCATTGGGTGCATATATGTTTGCTACTGTTAATTTGATATTGCCAATGGAACCACTGATTATTAGGTAACGTCCCTCAGGATCTGCTGTGACTGAATTGCTGGTGTAAGGTGTATTTTTGCTGATTAATATTGCCACTCCTCTTTTTTTAGAGGTGTAAGATGCTGCAAAAACTTGGTTAACCCATTGATTTTTTAATTTTTCATGGTCTGAATTAATGAGGTGTGTTTCTTGTAATAGACAGATGTCTCCTTTAAGGTTTTGCAGGTGAGTGAGTATTTTGACTCTCTTTGCCAACAAGTTAAGACCCCTGACATTCCAACTTATAAATTTTGTTGAAGACATTACATGTGTTTACTGTGTGTCATTGGTAGTAGAATCAATTGGAGTCAACAAAGAAAAAGTAAAAGTAAAATAAGATAAATAATAATAAAATAAAATTGGGGAGGGAAAAAAAAAAAAAAAAAAAAAAAAAAAAAAAAGGGGATAGATAGGAGAAAATAGAATAGAATAAAAATGGTGGGAGGTGAACTCCACATGAACTCCAAATATGTGTGATGTTACCATATAACAAAGAAAAGAGACACTCAGTTTATATACAGACACAGACTCAGACAGAAGGACATTTGAACACAGACCACAGAAACAGACAGTGCAGAAGGGTATTACAGAAACATAAGTCTGGATAAGATGTGACAGTGTATTAGAAGGAGAGCAGGTAGGGAAAACAGAGTGAGGAAAGGGGTGAATGGTTGGAGTCATTGGAATAGGAAAAAATAAGGTGAGAGATAGAGTAAAGAATCAAACAAATAAATTTAAATAAACAAAACAGAAAAAACAGGGGGTATGTGGGTAATGTTTAAGTTAAGGAAAAAAGAGAGATGGAGAGAGAACACTGGTTTGAACAGATAAATCGCATTTGGGGTGTGATTTTTTTTTTCCCATTTAGAAAAGCCACGGTGTAATCTTGAGATCGCGAAATAGTTGGCCGTCGATGTACAGTTTGTCTACGGTGATTGAAGCTCTTTTTCCTTCTGCTCGATGTTGTTTAAGAATGGGGTAGAGCTTCTTGCGGCGTTCATTTATTTCACGAGGGAACTGATCATTGAGGCCGTAGTGAGTTCCTTTTAGTTCTCTGCCTCTGCTTTTCACTAGCTCCTTTTGTTGGAAGTGTTCAAACTTTGCAATGATGGGCCGAGGCCCCCTCTTTGCTGTGATTCCAAGGCGATGAACCCGATGGAAAGTTATATTGTCAACAATGTCGGAGGGCAGTTTTAGTTCGGTTCGTATGAAATCTTTAATCGTGTTTATTGGGTTTTCGGTTTTATTTTCTGGAATCCCGGAGAAAATTAAGTTATCGCGCATGCTGCGTGATTGTATATCCAATATGTTTTCTTTTATGGTCTTGTTTTCTTTGACAATGTTGTCCAGTTCCTTGGTCAATGTTTCAACAGTAATTTTCAAGCACTCGTTGTCTCTTTTTAGATCCTCGATTTCCTTGTGATTAAATTCAAGGCTCGCTCGCATTTCTTTCAGTTCAGCAGACAGTGATTCTAAAATGCTGAGTCTTGCATTAATTGAGTGAAGCACACTAACCTCTTGTGTCGGCGTGTTTAAGTCCTCGGTGTCGGTGGAGGATTCCCGGTAGCGTTTCTTTGCTGAGCCCTCTGTGCGCTGGTTGGGCTTTTGAGCCGGCATTTCGCACAGATTACTGTGGAACTCGTCGATGAATTTTTCTATTTCCTCCACGGTTGATTTCAGTGAGGAGAAGACCGCCGTTGTTTGTAAGTGTGACAAAAGCAGGGGTTTGTATCCGCTGTATTTTTGAAATTGAAAAACAAAAAAACGCGCCTCAGTGAGCGACCGGGAACACCGTCATGACTGATCTCACCCGCGCCTGCACGTGACTCTCAGAGTTTGCGCATTCCGCCCTTTGCTTTTTGCTGAGAATGCTGTTTTATGGTTAATTAGCGAATGTTTGACTAGTTACTGCACTGTAGCTATCTAATGTTAGCAGCAGCTCCTGATGTTAGCTACTTGACGACTGAATAGTAGCTAGCGGTGGTTAATATGGTTGATTCAGTCCATCAATAAATTTGTAGCTTTTATATAGCATGAAATGGTCTGTAATTAGCCAGCTAACTACCTTTAGACCTTGACCTGTAGCTACAGTAACTGATTTACCGCTCAAGTGCACAGTATTTATTCATTTGGGGGTAACATTAGTAAAGATTTATCTAAATTAATGTAGAAGACTCTTCTGTTTCAAGCAGCTGACTACTACTAAAAACACATTAATGAGCTAACCCTAAGCAGTTTTTGTCTGAGAAGCAAAGTGCTTTACCTGTAGCTTGGATTACTTAAATAAATGCTTAGTTATTAAAAACAGTAACATAAAAGCTCATAGTAGGCTATTTGTGCATTTTACAGTAAGTATAAGGTTGCAGGTCAGGTGCATCAGCTGCTTGTGGCAAAGGAAGAGAGAGTGTACAGAACACAGCATGGAGGTGATGCAGGTATAATATCACACTGATGTGACTGTGAGGGCAGTCAGCACTGCACACCATCATTTAGCAAGATGATTGTACCCTGTCAATAATATCTTTGAAAGAAGTCCCACAGTTAAGATCATTGTCAAAATGATAAGCACATTACATCATTGCCAGTTAGCAGATGCTCATATCCAGAGTGACTTACATACAGTAGGTTACAATTTTAATCATTCACACAGTTGAATATTTATGGAGGCAATTGTAGGTTAAGTAGCTTGCCCAAGGGTACAACAGCAAAGGCCAACAGGGAATTAAATCAGCAACCTTTTGGTTATGAGCCCTGCTCCTTACCACTAAACCACACATATGTAATGTTTTATGTCACACAAGAATCACATCATATTGATGTTGTAGAGAGCATATTGTAAGGACAATTTTAGTTCTAAAGGCAAGCCATGATAATTATTAATTTTGGTTTTAACAACATTTTAATAAAAGCACAAGGTGTGTTTAAGATACAATAAGGTATGTTGAGATATTGCTTGATTTGAAGTTCGAAATTTCCAAAACAGGCTGAAAGTTGACATACAGGTTGTATTCATATAGCTTAGTAGTTTTTATAACTTGTAATCATGGATTCCAAACAACATGGTGTCCCAGGACTATCTTTCCTTTGGTTGTGTGTGGGTCTATCTTCTGTTGTTATTCAGGACATGCATAATATCCTGTCCCCAGCCATTATGTAAAAAAGCCCATACATCTATAATGACCTGAATCCAGCAGTTTAATATATTGAGGTGTCCTACAGTGAGTGTGGCTTATTTAGGGTTTGTAGATTTATGGGTCACAGAAATAAAAGCAACCCTGGTGCTTTGTGCCATTGGTTTAAGGTTGAAATAAAGCTGTTATTGCGCAGTCCTAAACCCTATCAGAAACTTCCCTCTCCTGCCGCTGTAACTCCTGCATTTTCAATGCGCACAATATCAAGCAAAGCTCAGGAGAAATTAAATGTCACCGGAAATCATTTTTTTCCATGTTATGCAGAGAATTTCCACCTCTCCTGTCTGGATTTTCTTGGGAAGATTTATTGCGAATATGCTCGTAGGTGATCATTCTTAAATGAAGAATTGGAGCAGGCTCAGGGATGGAAAGAAACAGGAGGCTGAGGAGGAGGGCATCTCCATGACTCATGGTGAGCTGCAGACCAAGCCCCTGTGGACAGCAGCTTCCTTTAGATGGGAGGGTTTTCAGAATTTCCTCCAATCAGCTGCTTTCACTGTGTGCTCAGTCAACTCAGTGTGGTGGCTGTTAGGTGAGGATGAGGTTTGGATTATTCTTGCAATGTTTGGAACTGTTCTTCTTCTATCTGGATATTTGGTGAAACAATAGAAATCCAATACAATTTGAAAAATTCTGGTCAGAGAGCGAAATCAAGTTTATTTCAAAGAAGATGCAAGTGGGACGGCTAAAATCAAATTTAACATTGTAAATCACATAATTCCTCGTCATTGCACTTTCAAAACGTTCAACCAGATTTATACGTTTGCAGGGACAGTTCAAGCCTTACATGATTAATTGTATTGTATTATAACCTTTTTTGCAAATATGCACTATACATGGGCAATTCTAACAGACACTGAACACATTCAGTCGCTGTTTAAAATTTCTGCGCCTGTAACAAGGATGTTCCCTATTTGTGGCTATATGTTTTGGAGCACCCCAAAAATGGGTGAATGTGTGAACCCTGTAATGTACCAGAAGGGGGGGGGGGGGGGGGTTGCTGATCATCAATTATGTGATGATGCTGTAAATATATGTGGTCTGTGAAATGCATGTGAGAGAGCGTAGGTTGATGTGGCACTCTGTGCCCTGAAAACAAGGAGGAAGCCTGGAATGAATATTCAGAACAGCAAATGTAAATGGAGAGAGGCTCTGCTGCTTACTGTACATGAATAACTTGGGTGGTGTGTTTCTGTTGATGTCTTGCATGCAATGTATCTTCCACAAGTTTTGTTCCATGTGAAATCAACTTGATTTTGGGGTGATTATGTCTCTACTCCAACGATCATACCTGTAAAACTGATACATTTAAAAATTTTCCTCAGATCGGATGCCCCTGTGGCTATATACATGTGGGTAATTGCTTTCCCTTGTGTCCCCTGAAATGCATGTTGAAATTCATAGTTATGGAATTGGGAGTCAAAAGTCTTCATACACATAAGACCTTTATGTTCACACGCATGGCAAACAGAGGGCATATTGCAATGTTTCCTTTCTTTTCACCCAAATTTATCAGCATCTTCCTTCTGTGACTGGTGAGAGAAAGAGAAAGAGAGGGGGAAAGTATTAACACCTCCACAGTTATTCAGCCTTTATGTATCCCTCCTGGCATCATCACCATGAGTTAAACATGTGTCACTGAGCTGATCCTGATTAGCTTAATAATGCAATCACTTACCAGACTGCTGTCTCACGTCATGACACGACAATAACCCATAATTCCCTCTGCCACTCAGGTTAGTGTTTTCCAGTACGCACTGAAAGAGCTTGCATTTATACAGTATTTTGGAGGGGGCAGAAACTGAAGAGAAATGGATAGACTTCTTGTGTCATTTCAGATTTTACCTTCCTTTTTTCCCTTTGGTGCTCCAACTCGTTTTGAGAGAGGGGAATGGATGTTCTTAGAGTGGGACATCTGCTTGTTTTGTAATCACATCCCTCACAGACACAAGTACTGGACAGTAAGAAGGCAAATGAGTGTTGGCCATGACATCACATAAATATCTGTGATGTGTTTTTGAAGGATCTCTAAAAACTACTTGAAATGAATGAGCATGGACACATGAGCACAGACAATGGGACATGAACATTGACTGTCACCTTTTCATCATTCATAATCTTAAATCAGTGTCTTTGTGGTGTTATTTTTCAGCCACACTGGATCTGTGATCAAGAATCGAATACACACACCAAATATGTCAGTTGGGGTGTCAGTATAAATGGACTGCATTTATATAGCGCTTTTCTACTCATTTGAGTACTCAAAGCACTTTACAGTTATATGCCTCACATCTACCTACCAGTGGCAGAGGCTGCTATACAGGCTTACCAACTGGCCACTGGGAGCTGTTGGGGGTTCAGTGTCTTGCTCAAGGACACTTCAACACTCTACCAGAATGAGCCATATTCAAACCAGGGACCTTCCAATCCCCAGTCGACTGCTCTATCTCCTGAGCCACTGTTACTCAGTATATGGTCCATTTGACTGTACTGAGCATGCTGTTATGAATTATTTCTCTCATTTTACATCTCCCGAAGTGTTTCCTCTTCCTTGTTTCATTAAAAAAGTGAAAAGAATCTAAGATATATATTTCACAGCAAACTGACAGTGCTGATGCTATAATTGACCTAAAAAAAGTTCCATCATCTCTTTGAAATCTTGCTAATGCATGTCAATTGGATAACACTTTTCATTTTCCCCACCTAGATGTGATTTCCATTTCCAGAGTAAGCTGCGGACCTGTTATTATTCTGCTTGACTTTTGCTGATATCTTTAGAGATGCCAAGACAGAGTTGTTCATTGGGAAGGAAAACCTGCTTTAATATTAGTTTTCCCTTTGCATGCTTATACTTGGATAATACATGTCAGTGACAGTGTTGTACTCATGTTTGGCTTAATTCCTGTACAAAATGGTGTCTCGCACAAAGAGGCATGTTTCTCAGAGATGCTTTTTCTGTTTGATGCCGCAATTTGTTAAAATCTGAGTGGGTTCAGGCTATTACTAGTGTCACCAATGATATTGTTAATGTTCATATTAAAAAACTTAGAATTAGAGAGTACATACTTTGTAATGAAAATGTTTTTAGCAGAAATTGTTTGTTGCTCAAATTGTAATACAAAGCCACCAAATTGTTAATTCAGTTTCAAAATACATTTTATTTTGTTATGTTATGCTTTCATATGTTTTGAAAGTAATATGCGTAAGGCGTTTGATGAATTGGGAGATGTCAGTCCTCAAGACTGGCATAACTGGAGGTCAATAGTCATAATTAGAATGATTCTTTTTAACAATGTCTTTATTGGTTTTATCCATAATCAGAGTGATATTATGCTCTATTAATAATGTTTTAATAATGTTCACATAATTGAAACATTCAATTAAGTATCAGTTAGCAATTTTGTACTTATCAGTTAAGGATGAAATTATCACATTTCTGGTGTTATTTTCTAAAACTGTAAGAAAGAAAGGCAAGACTTGATTGAAGAGATGATAATTGTTTTGTCATTGTCCCCACGGTGATGAAATAAATTCAGATATGCTTACCTGCAGCTTCCTGATTGTGAAGTGTGACACAGTAGGAGTTTGAGTTATAGAATGGTTGCCCAACACTACATTAGCCATAATCCATCTTTGGGAGAAATTTCTAATTAGGCAAGATGATTGGCAATGCACTACAATTGAATCTGGGCCTAAATCATAGAATAAGAAGGATTTGTTGGGGTTCGGCAAATATAGTGTTTAAGACCTATTAAAATACATACTTGTAAAGTAAAATGATTTTTCCAAATGTAATCATTATGTGCCTAAGAGATGGTCACATTATTTTGGGAATTTCCCTTTTTTTTCTATAATCAGAAAAAAATCAGTCTTTAGAATAGCTTACACTGTAGACCTGTTGGCTCTGTGTTTGGAGTGTGTTGTGTTTTTGTTTGTGTGCATTTTCAGGTCTTTGTTTAGACTGGGAAGAAACCAGCATCTCAATCTTCCATCCTGGTGCCCTGTTCCACACCAGCCCCACCAGCAAAATTTATCATAGTGCCATAGCTCCTCTCAGGTGTCATCACTGTTGCTATAGAAACCAGAGTGAAAACGCTCAATAACAGTGCAAAGATTGACCAGAATTGCAGGAGACCTGGGATTTCTAGATGTTCATATAAACATGGAATATTTATGTTGCTCTCAGTGGCCAGTGGTTGGGTGTAATCTGAAAGGCCAGTCTATGTGTATATACATATGTGTATGTGTGAGTGTTATGCATATTAAATCCTGTCATATGACTGGGGTTAATGCCATTCTAATGATCTGGGTCTGAGTCATACACTCTCAGTGGCCAGTGGGTGGGTGTATTCTGAGAGGCCAGTGACAGATGTGTGAGTCCTTTTTCCACTGCTCGTAGATTGCATGTCTGCCTGTCCCTGGAGAGGTGTTGCATTTAAGACAAACCATTATTGGATTAATTAGCACACTATTGGCTTACTGTGACCAGGTGGTGCCATCTCCACCTCCACTGTTAGAGGGCTGATCTCTCTGTCCCCTTGTATCCTCCTCTCGTATTGGTGTAAGTGTTCAAATTGAGTCATTTGGTTTCACTTTAAAATAAAGCAAGCACCTATCACCTGTGGGGACCCCACCACCCCACACCCTGTTCTCCGTCCCACTTGCGGCCCTCCGGAGTACGTCGCCATAACCTTTCGGGGCGTTGGTGCTCAAAACATGTCAGCTTCAATCTGATGCAATGCTGTGTGAGGCATTTGGCAGCAGCTCAAGGGGACCCCAGGTCAGCGCAAGAGGTAATTCATGTTGCTTATTCATCTGTTTCCCTTGTGCCTCTTCTGCTCCCCCCTTCATGTACTGCAGCTTTTGTTTGGAGAAACAATTTGAGCTTTTACTGTAGCTGCAGAAGCCTTGAGATTTGACTCTTGCTGCTCCCAGTACAGCACCCCCTGGCCTGGGGGGCTGCATGGAACAGACAACACACAATGGCTCACACACAAAAGGAGGGTTTCCCCTAAGGTGAGATGGGGTTGGGTTGAGGAGGGGGGTGGGATCATTCAATGTGACAATTGATGCAATTTTAAGACTTATTTCCCATGAAAATCAGTCTGCGGACTCCTCCTGTATATTCTTAAGTTACTGCGGAAACTGTCTGTGCACCCCTGACTTTTCTTACATGCAGTAATTTGTAATCATTTTAGAGAGGAATAAAGGATTTCAGGATATCCTGATTAAAATATAAACATATAGTTAAATTAATATAAATCAAATGTAACTTTACACACACCAATGATGCATTCGTGGAGAATTTTCAGCACATTTAAAAGGTATAACATTGGAAAACAGGATGTCTTGTACCTCTGTGTATTTGCTCTGATGTCTTAGAAAACAATGCCAAAAATGCTAAACAGAACTTGTTTCCAGTGCAGTAAGGGTTCAGTTTTTTTAGTTCCTTACTTTCCATTGAAACTTTTGGAATGTAGTGGACATTACTGATATCATTACTACTTAAGTAGAAATGTTACATCCATTACACAGGCTTGAATCCATTACATCATTTATATTACATATAATTATGTTTAGCAGACACTCTTACTTAGAGCAACTTCCAAAAAGTGCATAACTATGCTAAGAGTAGTTATCGAGAAGTATTACAAGAGGTCAGTAAGATACTAAGTTAAGTGCTAAACCAGTGCAGAGTGCTTTTTTAATAGAAAATAGGGATAGATAGGATATATAGATAGTAAGGTAGACGAGAGATAGAAAAGAGATAGAGATTGAAAAGATGAGTGTTCAGCTTTCTCTTGAAGACAGATGGCATACGCCAGGAGGTCAGCAAGCCGCGAGTTGCAGTGGTCCAGACGTGACAGGATAAATGCCTGGATCACAACTTGAGCTGTGTATTTGGAGAGGTATGGTCTGATCTTCCTAATGTTGAATGAAAGGAATCAGAGCCTGGTTGTGGCTGTAATATGCTCTTTGAAAGACAGATTGCTGTCCAACATTACCCCTAGGTTTTTGGCAGCTGTGGTTGCCATTACCTTTGCATTGTCAACACAAATTGAGAGGTTCCTCAATTTGTATCTGAGTACATGAGTATCTTTGAGATGAGAGGATAGGGTGTTAGTAGCAGAGATGGTTGTTATTTGGGAAAACTGTGAGAGATTGGGGAGAGATGAGCAGGCTTTAGCAGAGAAAGTAGAAGGAAGAAACTTATGGAGGTTATGGCATAGGGGAACTTTGATGAGGGGGCGGTTAGCTTGTGATTGGGGTCGTAGAAGAACAGTAAAACACAGGAAAAAGTGGTCTGAGGCATGCAAGGCAACTCAAGGCAACTGCTCACTCCAGGGCCTGTCCTAAAACGCCTTCCTTTTTTTCCACAGTGGTAAACTGTGTCTCTGTGTTCAGCAGGGATGTGACCATGGCACCATAAACTAAAGGCAGCATACCATGTGAGAGGCCTTTGGATGGCCAAGGCATCATTTTACAGAGTGACAGTCCATAATATTATCCTTACTTTCCATTCATGAGACAGTTTTATAGGGATGTGCTTGGTGCAGCTTAAGTTTGTTGCAAGGTTATTTGAACATCTGGTTTTGTTCATTCCAAGCAGTCTAGAGGCAAGTTCCCCCACAAAAAAAGGTGAGAAAAGGGATTGCTTTCAACCAACTTGACACTTGTGGTAACACCCTCTCATCAATACTTTTCACTCGTGAGAATGCAAGTGGCGTCTAACTGGAAAATACCACAAGGAAATCTGGACGTTTCTAAACTCGCAATGATTTCAAGCGACAATGTAACATACTACAAATGTAATTATGAATGGTCACGTACTGGGTACTACACTAAAAAATAGCATGCAGTATACATTATATACTTGTGTAGCACGCAGTACACAATATGCAGTAGGCGGTTTTGAATACAGCCACTGCGATTTCTGCAGTGTACTTTTTGCGTCATGTCCTGCCTCCTGCATGCTCTACCCACGTGCCGTCCCTCACCTAAACCAAAGCAGAGTATTTCCTGTAGGTGAGAACACGTCTGTCACGGACAATCTCCTGTTGCGAACCTATAGTAAGGCTCTGAGCTTTACCTGCAAGCTCTACTATATGTACAAAGTGTAACATAAACAATATACTCACATTTTCTTCTCCAAAAAACAGGCGTTCAATCTCTGATACACATTCCAGCCATATCAGTGTTTGAATCACAATCTGGTTTCCTAAAAAGTTATTTATTTATTTATTTTAATTCCCAGCATGGTCAGGGACATAACTAACTATTTGTTTTGGAACATGTTCTTCGTGAAGTGCAAGAAACTGTGCAAGAACAAGAAACCAAAATCAACAAAAACCTCTGTGTGTCTTTTGTCTGTTTGCTTTAGTAAGATGCTTACTTACTTGCAGGCACAGTAGCGCACCATTGGATACGGAGGTGGGCCTCGTTTTGACCCAATCCTTCACAGATGAGGCATGCCCTCTACTCCATCCTCCTCTCTGGAGAAGATGAAAGGCACTTGTTCCATTCTACCAGGCATCTTCAAGCTCCATTGGCTGCTTTCTGTAAGCAGGACTCTTGCACAGAGAGCCAGTGGTGGATATTTCACAAGGGAGTTTAGCTATGCACTTTTCGGGTTATCACACTAGCGAATAGTCTGCCAACATGATCCAGTAGTGATTAAGCCTAGCTGAAGTGACCTTCATCTGTCAGAGATTTGGCTAGGCTTTCAACTGACAGGATGCAACTGATTACCTGAGCAGTTTGTTCTGAATTTTCCACTTCTGACTTGATGAAATGTAAGGTAGTTGTGTTTACTTGGACTGGACTTGGAATGAGCTTTGCCTTCAGGTTTTCAGCATATGATAAAATCATCCCTGGTGGGTCACCATTGTGTGTTTGAGCTCTCTTCTGAAGGACAAGAGAAGGACATATTCTGTCACACACTCATACCCACCATGTCTTTTGTTTTTGAAGAAAGGGCCTAACAATGGGCTTCATGCCACGTGGGGTGAAGTGTGGAACCAGCAGACAGAGCGAGCTCCTGCGCTTGCATGCTGATCAGCATGAAACAAAGGAGTTCCTCAAATCCAACACATTTCTCATTCTACCCTTATACCACCACATCTGTCTCATCAGCGGATGTAATGCATTATTAGCTAAGGCTTGCAAAAGTGTATCTCACGTAACTAAGGTGTCTCTCTTCAACCCCTACACCCCCCTGTCTCGACTTTTCCTCTTATATGCACAGCTCCAACTACTGTCACCTGAAGCTCAGGTAAGCAATGGGCTGTTTTAACACCCCCCCATCCCCTTGCCCCCTCCAAGAATAATAATTCTTCAGAGACATGCATTTAATCCTTTCTTGACACAGCAGTGGGATGCATGGGAGGTGGGTCCAGCACAGCCTTTGAACAGATGATCCTTTAAGAGACTTAGATCATTACACTTCACAGGCACTGAGCTGAGCTGGGACATAATGGATAATGATGTTGACAGCAATTCAGTGCTATAGAATTACTAAAGGATCTGACTTGACCTGCCTGGTCTAATGAAGCTTGCTTTTTTAAGGTAATAGAATATCAGCTCTAAGAAGTGTCCCCCCCCCATTTCCTTCCCTCTCTCTCTGCCTTCTATACAGTCTCTTTGAGTCATTAAAGCTGCTTAGATTAGCTGTCATACAACTCATCATACAACTCAACTGTCATGTCAATCCACAGAAGGGGTCAGCCTTTAGAGAATGAAATGGACAGGAATGACTTTAGCCAAAGAGGAGGAGTGTTGAAAAGGGACGGTTATGTACATTGTACAAATGTAACCACACATTTCAGCCTCAGCATTTTATGCTTTTGAGACAGTCATGCCTAATAGGGTGTTTATATGAGCCTGTATCAGCTATTTTTGCAATACTGTGCAGTTGACAAAAGAAATGGTGTGATAGACCATCATAAAGAACTGGCCTTTGTGGAAGGGGAGGCCAACACTATTTTTTCATGGAAGCCTATCAATTTGCATCAATGAACAATGCTTTAACTGGCTGGTAGTTAAACTTGTTAAACTATCAATGGCGTGTTCTGATTTAATGTTAGTAGTGATTATTATGGGACAGAATATTTTGCAGTGGCAAAAGATTTGTGGCAATACCAGCTTGGTGGAAGGAAAATGGTGTTAATATACAGTATATGATTATGCACCTTATGACAGCACTTACCACCTCAGAGGTAATTTTTCCCACAGCAGCACTATATTTCATGTAAGACACAAATGATTCATTATCATTGTAAGTTGCTGGATAAGAGCATCTACTAAATGATGAAAATATAAATGTAAATCTTTCATTCTTTGACAATCATCTGTGTAAAATGTGAGCGTAGATCATCTTTATATGATAATGCTTCATTCCTCTGCAAACAGAGCGTACCTTTTGATTTACATGATCTCTTTGTTGTTATGACACCAGAAAGCACAAAGATTGGTTTCTCTTAAGCCTAGGGCACCCAAAAACCTGGGTGTTATTAAAGCTGATGTTTGCTAAGCGTCTTTACTTTGATCACACTTAACCAGATACACTTCTTTTCAGTACAGATCTTTTCTGTGAGGTTAACAGATTTGGCTGCCACCTGTTCTCATTGGGCCTTCCCTATATTTGCCTCACGGTTTCCACCCCAGTGCTTCTCACCAGCTGCGGAGAGATCTTCCCGACTTTGACGTGTAATGAACGCTTGGATTCTCTGTCTGCTCAACGCCAGATCGACCAATTTACTTGATCTCCACTAGTTAAAAAGAAGGGGGAAGTAGAATGACATGCACATTTCAAACATGTGAGGAACTTGCAAAGGCGATTCCTCAGAGAGAAGAGGCAGCATGCTCACAGCTGCTGGAAACCTTTTAATTAGCGCTAATCACCTTTGCAGAAAATGTTGGAGCTTGAAAGGATTTGTGTCAGCAAGCAAAAGATCAAAGATGGCGCCGCTCACATTTTAATCTGTTGAGTAAAAGCTAATAAGGGGCTGTAATGGGCCCCAGGAGAGAGACAATGCAGGTGGTAGAGATCTTAATCCATGCTTTACTCTGAAAGCCAAGGGCCCACGTCCAGTTACATAATCAGATGGTTTCATTCTCCCTTTATATTGAGAAAAATTAAGATTTTTTTAAACTCCTTTGGTGGGGATAAAATGAGATTTTACATTTAGATTCCCATCAGTAGGGCTGTCGCAAGCCTTCAATTACTGCTTTAATGCTGCAAATTGAGGCTTTTACGAAACACATGCTCAGTCAAGAGGCGCTGGAATGGCTTTAATGTGGCTTTGAGGTGAGAACGGTTTAATAAGGGCCATTGGTATAGGTGCACCAGGATCATTCATCAAGTGTGGTTGATCATTTGAAACAAAATGTCAGTTGCATAGTGATGATTTAATATTCGGTTCACACTCAGACATAAAAGGCTTCAAACATGACACTTCAAGCAGCTAATCCCTAGCAAATGTTTACAGTGGTTTAACATGTCTCAGGCATCATGTAAGGAGAAAGGAGACATTTAACTGATAGAATAAGAACAACAACTAGAATTGTACAGTTTTGAAGGAAACTTTGTTCAGCTGTAAAATACTTTTAAAACAAATAGCTCTGGGATATTGGGATGAAACTCCTTTGTGTACACAGATATGCACCAGAAAGTGCATATTTGAAATGGTGGAGTGCTTTGGGGGACTACAGCCTTTATGTTGTATTCTGATATATTCTGTTTACTGTTGAGATGTTGCACTGTGTGTCTCTCTATAATTTACATTCTCTGCATAGAAAATGGTGTCCTTGATTCCAGTCGGTGTCCTTGATTCCAGTCAGTGTCAAAATATGTTGTGTCATTATACTGTACCTTCCATACTGTATTGAGAATAAAAACAGTGCATGCTTTAGGTCTGCTTGATCAGAGAATGGTCTTCAGCTCAGCTCTTAAGATGAATCCAGAATGCTTTAGCTGTTTAGTTTACTGGTGACTGAAACTGCTGAGTCTTGGTGTAGGTATAGGTATATGTGTCAGTATATAACTTTGAGATGGCCTCAGGTTGTAGACATGTTAAATGCTAGTACTTAGATAACAAGGGCCTGTACATTCTAATGTTTGACAATAGAAGTGGATGTTTAAACCCAGTACAGCCTTTTTTGGACAGTAGATTTGTGTGTTGAAATGTGTATTTTATGTGAACCCTTACTTTAAGTTTACATTTTAGCATAGGGGGGGGGGGGGGGGGGGGGGGTTGCACTGTGATGTAGTGCTTTGACCATGACCATATCAGGATCCAAACATGAGCACATTCGCTAGGTCTAAGCTGCAGACTGTCATCAAGGCTCCAAAGGACACATCCTGGCCATGTTAAAGTGAAAGCATGGCATTACATTTATTTCAGTTTTCAGTTTCATCTTGGTAGACCTGCTGCTAGATTGTTGCAAGATACATATAGTAAATACAATCAAAGCTGTAAAAGGGGATAGGGACAGAATAGCTTCAAACACATCAGTGATGCATCAAGAAGCTCAGATATAGTATGACAATAGTATTAGAGTGTTAAATAGTATTAAAGGGTTATAATAAGTATATAATCAAACCCAATACTAGCAAATGTATAGGTATTCATATGTATAGGCAGACCCGGCCCAAACCAATTTGGCGCCCTAGGCGAAAATTTAGGTGGCGCCCCCCTTGCATCGAGTAAATTCGACTGCTGGTGTACATAATCACAAGAAACTGAATAGCTTTGTCTTCGACATTCTTTTATTTGCGATTGCAAAATCAAAACACTTGGAACAAATTAGAAAGAAATACAATAAAAATATGAAATGAATTTTTGAAATACAATATGAATAGCTTAAATAAAGTCACATCACTGCTGGGTTGTGCTGTTGAGGTGGAGGAAACAGGAGGAGCGCTTGATGCTGTAGATGACCCAAGATTTGCAGGGGTGGGACTGAGAAACCTCAACAGCGCATCTGAAGAGAGAAGAGGAATATATTACACCAATCTAATAATAAATATGATATGATACATAATATGATTTTAAGAATAAACTGAAATATGACAAATTAAAAATCTAAGGGATATGTGCATGATGACTTCGCTGTACATGTTTAATACTTTTCTGATATGCAAATGATATAAGATTCAATTTTTGTCATTACAAGGAAATGCTGATTAGCAGAATGCAAAGAAGTAGTAAACTGCACTATAATATAGAATGTAGGAATGCTAAGGTATGCTATAACAGGAATGATGTGCACTGATGTGCACTGTGCAACTATAGGAAAAGGAATAACACGTTAGCTTTTTGATTAAGGGTAATATTGCAAGCTAAGAAAACGTGAGCTAACCAGTTTTCAATAAAAATGTAAACAAGTTTTATTTTAATTTTAACTCTTGCTGACCCTATAATATTTACATATTTGGAAGCTGGGTGGGAGTGCCATTTTTCATAACAGCTCTGGTCCTTCGTAACATGCCATTAGCCTAACTGAAGTTAAAACAGTTCACGCTAGCTATTTATTGATTAGCAAACCATGTTTGGTTAACAACGTGTCGTTGTTCTCCTACGTACAAATAATGTCATGACATCACCTTTATTGTAACATTACCTCTGTCTTTCTCTTTTTTTCCTCCTCTTCTTTTCTTTTTTTCCTCCCCTGGGCACCAGACAGTTTGGGACGTTTTGACATCTTGTTTTTGTCCTGTCGTCGTTATCTTGTTGTCGAGCTTGCTTTTGGGGTCACGTCAATGCGTGCCCCCCTCCCCCCTCCCCCTTCCGCCAGCAGGTAGAGTCTAATTAGTCCGGGGGGAAGGGGGAGCATCTCAGGAAAGTAAAGTGTGATCATCATTTTTATTATTATTTTTATTCATATTTAATAGGGTTTGCTATGCAGTTAGATATTTTTGGCTCATTATCTTCCTATTAAGATATATAATACCAACTAGTTTTAAGAAGAGTAATTTTTTTTTTCTCCCCCTGGATGGTCGGCGCCCTTAGCATTTGCCTATACTGCCTATGCCGCGGGCCGGCCCTGTGTATAGGTATAGGTGTATGTATAGGTATTCATGTTGCCCATTCTAGAATGCTTTTACTTGATGTGAAGATGGAGACACTGTCCATAAAACAGCTGAACATTAAGGACACTGTGTGTATCTCCTGCATGAAGCACCAACATAACTTGGGGTGGACATTCTGTGAAACAGCATGTTGCTGTGCCTGAGTTCACACCAATGACAGCAGGCCAGAACACCAGTATAAACCAGCATAACCGCTGACTCTCTGAGAACATGAACACAGATGTGCATTTTAGGACTCATTCTATTATAAATGCACCTCTGCATGAGACTCACTTTAATATAATTATAAGCAGTATAATGGCTGCATTGGAGTAATGATTATAATTTAGTCACCATTCCCAATGGTATTGTTTTCCAGATTTGTAGTTCCTGAGGGGCCTTTTATCGTCTGCAACATATGGTGTATGCGTGCGGCTGAGATGGAGATTCTGGTCTGCTCCTACACAGTATCTCTGGCATCACTTTGTAGACTGCATATTTACTGATTCATGTTCACATGCTTGTCTCTTTGTCAGGGGAACTATAATCTGAATTGTTTTAATTGGACAGCAGACAAGCGAGCCAACACATTTTCATCTTCCACTGCCATAACTGGGCCTCTAGCACCACCACTATGCCATTTACCTCCAGATCACCAGACTTTTTATGCTAATGCAAAGATAATTGACACTACTAATTGGGTAGTTAACACATCATTCGTTTCTCCCCTTGTTAATTAGAGTGCCGCTTTCTTTAAAAAAATAAAAATATTAATTTTTTTAATATTAATATTCATTTCAGCTTCACAACAAGCCTGACAGTCCCCATTTTTGGATCAGGTGGCCTTTCAAAAGATACATGTGAAGGCAGTTAGACAGCTTACATGTTTGGTACATGTTTTTCTTTGCAGATGCTCTTGTCCAGAACAACTTGCATATCATCCACTTCGTAAGGCTGGATATTTACCAAAGCATTTCTTCTTTTTTTTCCTCCTGTACTCTGCCAGGGAATGGAACCAGTGACCTTTTGGTCAGGAGCCCTGCTCCTTACCTCTGTGCTACATTGCTGCCCCACTAGGCTGATGAGGCTGGGTCAGAGCGGAGGCAGTGATTGCAGCAAAGCTCACTAGGGTTTGGGCAGAATCCAGCTCATGACAGCCAGCTCCTCCCAAGCCTCAGTCAGGGTTGAATCTATGGGCAGCCTCCGCTGATCCCCAGCTATTAATCAAAGTGGAGACCCGGCCTGACCTTACCCGCCCCCACCCCTGCCTTTGAAGAGTGGTGTCCTCTGTAGCATGAGCAAATCATTGGGTGCCTGATTCGATGAGACGTCAGTGGCAGAGCCAGCCTGACACATAAGCAAAGTAAGCGGCTGCTTAGGGCCCCAGTGGCTACCAGGGGGCCGCCAAGAGTGCTTGAAATGTCCCACAAGAGAGGTTGAAATGTTTTTTTTTGTGATGTATTACATTTAGGGTTGTCAAAATAGCACATTAATTTCAGTAAATTAATTATGGAAAAAATAACGCGTACAAAAAATTAACGCAGATTAATTGCACTCTTTGATGCCCCTTGACCTCATACGTCATTATGCATTGAAGCAATATCACATGATAGGTAGTGCTGATAACAGCACAACCTCGAGTGTGATATTGCTTTTATACAACAGTTCTACAAACAAGGCTGTTTATCAAGTAATGATAATTTGAGACAACAAATTATGTTTTTTGTCGTTTATTCGGCTCCGCCGACAAAATAGTTACTTCAGGATTACATTTACATGTGTTGTCAAGCAAAACATAAACAGTTTCTTGACTGTTTCATGTAGTAGCTAGTAATGTTGAATCATTCAAGGTAGCTAGCTATCACAATGGCACAGAAAGGAATTTTGGATTTCTTTGGTAAACCACCAGCTTCTAAAAAGAGCACAACGGAAGACCAGCGGAAATGAGGAAAGTATCCCGACACCGACCAGCACTTTATCGCCTGCTTCGCCGACGCCTAGTACTAGTTTCGCAATGGGTTTATGGACCTGTTTAATTGTGCGTAGGCTATTTGCATGTTCTTGTCTACTGTGTGCAACGGGGTCTGGTAGTTGCAAGACTGGCAAACATTTTATTCATATTATAGTCACGTATGCTATATTAGAATGTGACGTTATGAATGGAATTTTCGCCCAAAAAGCTTTCACTCAAACTCGTTACATAAAAATTAATTCATGTGTATGAAGTAACCTATACCCTATTCATCGCAAATGCTAATCTTGACCCCCCAACCCCAAGGCTGGACATGCAAAAAATGCACCTCCCACTACAGCACCCCCAACTTAAAGCCTCTTCCCACAGCCCTGTGTGGGCCAGTCAAGTTCTCTCACACCGAACTCATCAAGCCATGTCTTTATAGTCCTTGCTTTGTGCACTGGGGCACAGTCATATTGGAATAGAAAAGGGCCTTCCCCAAACTGTTGCCACAAAGTTGGAAGCATAGCATTGTCCAAAATGTCTAGGTATGCTGAAGCATTAAGATTGCCCTTCAATGGAGATAAGCGGCCTAGCCCAAACCCTGAAAAACAGGTGTGGCGAAATACTTTTGTCCATATAGTGTAGTTATATATACAGTATATATATATATATATATATATATATATATATATATATATATATATATATATATATATGTATATATGTATATATTTACTTGGCTGAATTACTGAAAGGCGTGGCAAACGCAGATGCGCTGAATAGCAAATTTCGTTTTAACCCTTTTTCACCATAACTTATTTGTTATGATATGTAGCGCGCGTGTTACCTTATATGGTTTGTTATGTTTTCATTTGCGTTATTAAGTTTCTTAAAGATTTCAGTTAGCATTTGCTATATTTTTAGAGTTAAATTGCTGTTTCCTCAAAGCCAAAATTAGCTAGAATTTCTCCAATCTAGTGTTCTAATCGCACCAGTTTTAGCATATGCGCTAAACGGCTAATCACACCGGTATGACCGTTCGTGCGAAAGGGTTAAAACGAAATTTGCCGTTCAGCACATCTGCGTTTGCCACGCCTTTCAGTAATTCAGCCAGGTAAATATCTGCACTGGAATTACGGAAGGAAGTTGCGGTCAGACTTGATAATATGATTAATTTGTGTTAAAACATTAATGCGTTAAAGTTTCCAGATTAATTGCGAACGAGCATTAACGTTGACAACCCTAGTTTGTTTTCATGTTGTCGCACGGAAGTGACGACTCTCTGTCGACCAATCAACGGACGGCAGTGGGTGTAGCTCCATCCTTTACAAACCGTACCACCGTGCTTGGTACCCCAACAGAAGGGTACCAAAAACCAGTACAGTACGGTATGCTTATTTTGATGATGGAAACACAAAGTTTTGATGATAGAAACACAAATAATTGCATACCGTACTGTACCGAACTGTACTGTACTGCTTGGTGGAAATGCATCATTAGTTACCCCATATCTCGGCACCGCTCGTGGTCTGGCTCACAGCTGTCCCCCCATTCACCCCCATGCGCCGGACACAGTGAGCTCCAAGATCCTCTGTCATCAAGTTCACACCCTTACACTCTCTGTGCTGTACAGACCCACTACCCACCTTTCCATATGTATTATGGTGTTAGATGTATGTATTACAGTGCTATGTGTATATATTACAGTGCTAAATGTATGGATTACAAGGCTGGATATATGGATTACAGTGCTAGATATATGTATTATGGTCATAGGTGTATGGATTACAAAGCTAGATGTATGTATCGCAGTGCTAGATGTATATATTTGAGTTCTTGATGTATGTGTTAAAGTATGCTTATGTATGACAGTGCCACAGTGATAATGCTAGGTCCTCAATGAGGGAGAACATTCATGGAAAAAACAATATCCATCCCCCCCAGCTCTTCTCTCAACTTTTCATCATCAGTACCCATCACTCAGGTTTGAAGAACATGGTCATGACTTTTAAAAATCTCAACACTCTAATACTACACTAATACTTCTGTAAATGATGTATTGTGCAGATCCTGGACATCAGATATCCACTAGCTACAGTCTGTGTGCCACTTCATGCCCTGCCAATGCTCAAAAAGCTGTACTTTTTCCATTCATCACATTCTTTCTGCTAATCAACATCATGAGCTGCCACAGTGCATGCTGACACTGACACTAACGGGCTGTCATTCCATGAAGTGTAATTTGTCACATTCAGATACCTTTTTGTTGTGACAGATGGGAGGCTGTCTGCCATTTCATAATTGTAACATTTTCATAAATTCTGACATGTAAAAAATGAAATGTAAAAAATAACTCTTACATAGATTATAATTGTATCCATTTATACATTTGGATATTTACTTGGGCAATTATGGGGTAGTTAAGTATCTTGCCCAAGGGTACAACAGCAGTGACCAGCAGGGAATCAAATCAGCAGCTTTTGGGTTACTAGCCCTGCTCCTTGTCACTACACCACACTGCCGCCAATTAACCAAAGACATTACTTTACATTAATTTAATATTGTTTATTGCTAATGATTATATATTATTATATCATAAATCTATAAATATATGCACAGTTAATACACTTCACATGACATCAGTACAAGCATTTTTGCTATAATCCTTACAATGTAAATTCTCTCCCTGGTGCAGTTATTTTTGGTGCATAGACTTATAGTTATACCCTTGACATATCGCTAAACCTTTCCCCTCTTCTGAAACAGTGTGTTGTCCATATCATGATGATAATTACAATGGATGCTACTGGCTAAGCAGCCAGGCACCAGTCAAAAGAACACACCCCTCTGTGGGAGAAACAAGATTGTGGGTTGGGTTTACACCCCATTTGAAATTAAGCAATTTTTATATTTCCTCCTGCCCTGATTTACCGCCCATGCATTTGGTGGCCAATTTGCAGGACCAATGACCTCTGTGACAGAACTGTAACCTTGAGCAGGGGTAATTGTATTTTTTGTTGTATTTTTGAGCTACAATATACTAATATATTATAGTACCATACTACACTCTAGTATCTAATGTGTACTGCATAAATACAGCGGATATGTTGGTAGCCCAGTAAAAATAATTACATTAGACAGTCAGAGGCAAAGCCAGCTTATATTGAAAGGAGGAAATGATGTAGAAATATGATTTTTTGTGATCCAGGAATGGTGTCATCATATCACACTCATTGAATTTAGTAACTTCTCCTCCCTAATTAATTAATCTAAGAACACCACCTGCCTGTTAGACCCCATTCTGACAAGATTCTTAAAACAGCTGCTACCTGAAATTGGCACACCATTCTTAAATCTTGTCAATGCATCCCTTATGTCTGGACATGATTAGACTAAGATGGCGGCGTGTGCACATCATGAGGCTCAGTGTCTTACCAGATTTTGCAAAATAGTGTTAATTTATCTGGTTGTTTCCTGCGTGTTCACTCAATTCAGCTATGCTAACTTCACATACAGCAAACAGACAATTTTGGACATTAACTATCATTGCACCAACATAGTTTTGGATCATCTGTTCAACCTCGACGAGCTATCACCAGAGTTAGAAAGGACACCGTGGACCTGCAGACAACTCACCCCGACCAGAAGTGTCTGGCACTTATGTCGAGACCATAAACAAAGCCGAGGGAAGCGCGGAGGTCTGTGGGCTAAGCTAAGGCTAAATCCATACTGGCCAGTGCTACCCAGCATCTTCCTCACCAATGTACAGTCTCTGGTGAACAAGTTGGACGAACTAAGGACTTGGACCCTCACACAGAGAAGGCTTATGGACTGCAGTTTCATGTTTTTTATGGAAACATGGCTAAATAATGATGTCCCAAACAACGTGGTGGAACTGGAGGGGTGCACAGCCTTCAGGGCTGACAGAGCTGCAGCAGCGACAGGTAAAAGCAGGGGCAGTGGTTTATGCATCTATGTTGAGCTGAGCTCTCTTTTGAAACACATATAAAAAGCACTTCCAGGACTACTTTCTTTCATTTGAGGAATATAGTGAAAATCAGGAAAATTCTATCTGTACATGACTTTGAAAGGTTAATCCATGCTTTTGTTACATCCAGATTGGACTAATGAAATGCGCTCTTGTCAGGATGTGCATATGCCTCCCTAAAGCCCCTTCAGTTGGTTCAAAATGCAGCTGCTCGTATTCTAACCAGAACAAAGCGCTTTGTGTACATTATCCCAGTAGTAGCCTCTCTCCATTGGCTACCTATCAAATATTGCACTGATTTCAAAATACTTCTCCTTACATTTAAAGCTTTAAATGGGCTTGCCCTCTATATCTTAACCTTTGTCACTTCTGTTCTCCAAAACAAACTCTACTTCCCAAAGTGTGGGACTTCTCATTGTTCCAAGAGTGGGTAAAAGTACTATAGGCGGTAGGGCCTTTTCATATCGCGAGCCCCTCTTTTGCGGAACAATTTACCCACTGAGGCTTGGGGAGAAGACTCTCTCCTCCACACTTTAAATCTAGGCTAAAAAACTTATTTATACCTTTAGTTCAAAATCTTTTAGTGTGAGGGGACACGGCATGATGCTGGCATGGATCGTAGAGTCTCTGCAGACTAAGTGGTCGCTGTCACTACATCATGGCACTGGTTTCTCTGTGTTCAGCTGATCCGGCTGTGGTCTAGTATTGACTGCCACAGGGTCACCCTCATGATCGTGCTGGCCCCTTGCCTCTCGTTCCCTAGGTATGCTGCTGTAGCACTGCTGGGATTTTTCCTTATTACACACAGCATCTCTTTTCCCCCCTCTTCCCCTTTGCCTTTACGTTTTCATTCCTGCAATTAACATCTACTAATTTTACTACTACTTTTCATTTTGTTTCCTGTCCCTGCTCCGGGCTCCTTCCTGGAGCTGTAGCTCAAGCGCCACATCCCGGTTTCCAGTTCAGCTACCTCACTGTCCTACCTATCAAGCCATTGGTGTGCCAGAACCAGTCATTCCAGCATTACATTTTGTAATTACTCTGTCATGTAATGTCTACATATTCAATTGTCTTAAATGTGTTATACAACTTTAGTATTCTCTGAATTCTATCCACGGGCGCCGGCAGCTGTACGGCTGTACGCACAGTGCGTACATGAGATTTCCGATTTGGGAGCGCTCCACGACAGACAGAGATGTGTACCTATATGTATATTTGTCATGCCAATAAAGCTCTTTAAGTTGAAATTTGAAATTGAAAATTGAGGGAGAGAAAGTGTGTCAGACATTAAAAAGGAGAAGTACAGACCACTCCTTGAAAATATGAATGGCATTGGGCCGTAACGCTCCGTGTGGCGGTTGCATTAACGAAGTCCCACTTTTACACCAAAATGGCCAATTGCTTTGTTGGTAAAAGCATAACCCAGAGAAAGGCAGGCCTATCATATTCTTAAGGGCGAAAAATGAACCCCCACAGCCCACTCTACTGTCACAATTATAGCTACGCAGCACACAAATAAGGCAAATCTACACAATGAGTAGGCACCTCATATTAGGTACCAAGCTAACGTCCTATATAATGTATCTGACGGAGATCGGTACATTATTGCACCAGCTTTTCCGCCAAATATAAAAAAATATATGTATTATATATTATATGTAAAACACGACACAATTGTGTCTGACAGAATTAAAGTATAGACCATTTTTGGATTGTATCATTTTAATAGCGTGAGCATTTATTATCATTTGGAATTTATTGTGCTTTTCTATGATGTAGAAATTAGCTTGCTAGGTGTATCTAGGTAGACTACTAGATAGGTGTATCAACTAGCTAGCTAGCTTGCAAGCTAAAGTCTAGCTTGCGAGACCACTGAAAAACAGTAGCCTAGCTATAAAACAAACAACAAACTCTGATACACCGATTTATTAAGTACCGGGCATAAGAAAAAGGCTTGATGCAAGATAACGACCATATTACCTTGGATTTCGTTTTTGATTTTTTGGTATGTGAAAGTATTTATGACAAGAGATGTGTCGAGAGAAATTTGGTCTTCTTTGATCGATGTTTATAGGTACATTAAGCCACGTTAAGCTTGTTTCTTATAACCTAATGGCAGAAAAGCCTTAATGTTCCTTATTGCAACAGTAGGCCTCGACACATTGCTGATACACCCACCTCAGTGTAAGGCTGTAGCTCAAGTGATGTCCTAACAGGTTAAACATGAAAATTTGCGTTAAGCTATTCCCAATAGGCAAACTGTAGGCCAGCCGCAAGCGGTGTCTTTATAATGGGTTCCTATGGGGAAAACGTCAGTGTTTATATTAAACCCATGGGGTCGTTGTATTGGTTCTTGAACGTGGTTATGATCAGAAACATGTTAGAGAAGTGTAGTCCTGATATGTTTCTGTTTTGGTCCATAATGCAATGTTAAGTTTTTTCCTTATAATGGGGGTCAATGGAGAAGAAACGGATTAACGCAAGATAGTTACCCCTTTCATTGGGTTTCAGTTTTGCTTTTTTGATAGGAGCGTTTATGACATGTGAGATGTCAGACGAATTTGGTGATCATTGATCGCTGTTTTGGGACATTAAGCCACGTTAAGCTTTTTCCTTATTATGGGCGTTAATTGAGAGGAAAACACTTAACATGAGATAACGACCATACTCCTTGGATTTCGGCTTTGATTTTTTGACAGGAGGATGTGTTTCTGACAAGAGATGTCCGAGAGAAATTTGGTGATCTTTGATCGCAGTTTTGGAACATTAAGCCACGTTAAGCATTTTAGAATGTCCCGAAATATTTTAGGCTATGTGATCAAAGGTCTGTGAGGAAGTGCTCAAACAATTTGATGTGACCGGGAGAAGGAGAGTAAATTTCAAATAGGTAGGCCAGTTTTAATTATTCATGAATCAGTCAGTGGCATTTGTCTCTCTCACCTCTCTCTAGATGTGTGTGTGCGTGCGTGGTCAAGTTTCTGTGCGTACCCTAAGAGGAATTTCTGCAGGCGCCACTGATTTCTATCTGACCAGTGCTGGCCAAGACAGATGGGCTCCCTCTCTGAGCCCAGTTCTGCTCAAGGTTTCTTCCTGTTAGGGAGTTTTTCCTTGCCACTGTTGCCTCAGGCTTGTTCTCAGGGGTCTCAGGCCTGGTAACAATGTAAAGCTACTTTGTGACAACTTGTGTTGTTAAAAGTGCTATACAAATAAAATTGAATTGAATTGAATAATGGATGAGCTGTTCTCATGATTGCATTTGCATTGCCATAGAGCATTGGGATATCTGCTGAGATCTCCCTGACAAAGAATTACTCTAACTGGGCATAAAGTTTCCGACAGACTAGCACTGCAACTCCACCTCACCATAAACATGGCTCTCCATATACATTTACATTAGGTTTAATAAAACCAGTTATATCCCGTTTTTTACAGTTGTGTTCTGCTCATCCGTTCATTGCGCTTTCTTATCTTTGCAGGCAATCTGAACTGAAAGGCAGCTAGTCCATTATGTGCATATGAAGCCCATCACTCTCCCACTATTGGCCAATTCATCAAGCATTTATCTTTTGCCCTCTGAACAGCATATCAGTTAAACCCATCGAACCCAGACCTCCATGGTTTTATTGGAATAAAAACATCTTTTCTATGGCTGAGTTAGGTGGGGGCCCTCTTTTGATGTGACTGTACCCCTTAAATCCTTTTTTTATGCCAATATGCCAATATGTATTCAAAAAATATAAACATTATGTATGCAAGTATGGGGTATGGGGTATTGCAGTATTTTGTTAGAGTGTTGAATTGAGCCTGCCACCCTCAGGTTGTAGGGCTGGCTGCTGGTCCACTGCAGCATGCTACCACCCTGCTGATCCTACGGCGCATGGTGAATCACCGTGTAGAAAAATGAATCCTCTGGTGTGTTAGGAAACTAAGGTCAGACACTGATGCATCCATGCCAGAAGTGCACCTCCCGTGTTCTATTACAGATGTGGGAAGGATGAGTATCAAAGTGCAGTAAAAGTGCAGCTGTCAGAGCAGGAAAGTGGACTCAAAGAACCAGTGGAATAGAACCAGAATATATATGGCCCTCTCAAAGAGAACTTTGTGGTTGCAGGATGCTTAAGGATGACATAAAGACAATGTGAAATCAATGAGAAAATATAGCCGCAAGCGGCGATTACAGGGTCCAAGCAGATCAGCCGAAAATTGAAAGGGTCATGGCTGCTATTGTTTCTGAGTAATCAACTTTATCAGGACCAAGATGCAGTATACAAAATTCTAACTTTATTAGGGAATTGGTTTACGAGATATGGCCATTTCTTTGCTATAGAACAACCCATTCATGTGAACGTGTCAAAAGTTATGACCTCTTAAATCTGCTTATATTTCAAATTGCTGTATAGCGCCACCATTGGGACAGTTGGAGAAATTTTCATACAGATTGCTATTTGACACATCCAAAACAATCCTGCAAAGTTCCATGATGAATTATTTTAAACCTGAGTAGTGGGTGACCATAGGAACCTACCTGCCAAGTTTCATGATGATAGGTCATAGTTAAGTCGGCTTAAGGGCTGCTGAAATTTGATTGGTTGATGGCGGCCATCTTGTTTGAGCAAGCAGCTTGTCCTTATAGACTTTATTGGGACCTTTGACCAAGACACAGCACACACTTGAACTTGATCGGGCAAGTGCTTTAGGAGTTATGACCATTTGTTTGCTATAGCGCCACCTATAGACGGATTTACACCAAATGTGGTAGGCTTGAGTCTAGGGGCCTAGGGGTGAGGATGAGGTTGTTGATGATTGGACATTGCATTTAGGAGTTGTAGCTCATTAAATCAATAGAGGCAATGCCCACAAATTTCATTGGCTTACTGTGGACACATATTTTAACATAGCAACTTTCTTTATACTGGGGTTAAAGATCTTGGTCTGAAGATGCTGCGTACCGAATTCCGTGCCATTTCTTTGCTATCGTGCCACCCATTCATGGATTTACACCAAACTTGATCACCTCAAGCCTATAGTCCTATAGATATCAGTTGTCATGTAAATGTGACAGGTAATGTAAATTTTAAATAAGTCATTTTTTTACCATTGTGAAATACATGTATTATATGCAAGAATGTTTGCTATTAGAAGAACCCAAATGATTTTTGCCATCTCAGGTCAGTGAAAGTTGACCTGAGTCTAAGTGTCAGGGTCAATGAATGTTGATCTGGGTGTAGCCATCTGGAATGTAGCAAAGTGTAGTTTTTGACTGGGGGAGTTGTGGAAAGTGAGTTTGCCATGTAACTTTCATACAGATTGCTATCTGACACATCCAAAACAATTCTGCAAAGTTTCATGATGATAGTCATAGTTAAGTCAGTTTAAGGGCTGCTAAATTTGATTGGCTGATGGCGGCCATCTTGTTTGAGCTATCAACTTATAATTATAGACTTCGTTAGGACCTTTGACACAGCATGCAAAATTTGAACTTGATTCGGCAAGTATTTTAGGAGTTATGACCATTTGTTTGCTATAGCGTCATCTATGGACGGATTTACACCAAATTTGGTAGGCTTGAGGCTAATGGACTGTAGATGAGGGATCATTGGACATTGCATTCAGCAGTTACACCTCATTATATCAATTGAGGCCACACCCATAAGATTCATTGGTTTACTGTGGCCACGTTTTTTAACATAGAAACTTTCTTTATACAACATTTAAAGATCTTGGTCTGAAGATGCTGTGAGCCAAATTTCAAAAATCCAATTGGCGCATCATTTTGGCTCTCTATAGCACCACCATCTGGCCAATGGGGGTAATTTTTCTAACCTGAGTAGTGGGTGACAATAGGAACCTACCTGCCAGGTTTCATGATGATAGGTCATAGTTGTTCATCTGAAGCCAGGGAATCAGGTGAAAAAAGAATTTTGATTCTACCCCAAACAGTTCAAGAGTTATAGCCCAAAACACGTTCTGGCTCTCTATAGCATCACCATCTGGCCAATCGGGGTCATTTTTCTAACATGCATTTTGGGTGACAATAGGAACCTACCTGCCAGGTTTCAGGTTGCTGAAATTTGATTGGCTGATGGCGGTCATCTTGTTTGAGCTATCAACTTGTCCTTATAGACTTTATTCGGACCTTTGACCAAGACACAGCATGCAAAATTTGAACTACGTGTGTGGACCCCTAATAAGTAGAGGAAGGTGCTGTATGCATGATTTGTGGTTCATGGAGCCATACTCAGGCCATGTAACCAAAATCTGGGGAAGGGAGAAATGTATAAAAGAAAATGACATAACCAACCATTGGTAACCCTTGAAGTTTTTTTTTTTTGATTTCACTTCACCAACAAGAGGCAGCAATGTGTTGTTTGATTGTTAAATGCAGCAGTATCATTAAGTGGGTATTATTAATTGGGCAGCAGTGTGATATAATGGTAAGGAGCAGGGCTCGTAACCAAAAGGTTGTTGGTTCAGTTTCCTGCAGGGGCACTGCTGTTGTACCCTTCGACATGGTACTTAACCCTCAACTGCCTCAGTATATATTCATGGAAATGGATAAAACTTAAGTCACTTTGGATAAGAGCATCTTGTAAATGACAATAATGTAATATAATGTACCACTAAATTTCAGCATGTATTATCTTGTCCTCAGATCTAACCTTTGTTGCTTGTAGCTTGTGAGTCCATGTGTCACACAAACATGCAAGCACGCATGAAAGGACGTGGGTTTTGACCTGTTTAAGTCATTAAACAGTTAAGTGTTGTCACAGGCAGGAGCTAATTTAATTCCAGGAGCCCAGCATTGCTGAAATTCTGGGCGGGACTGTTTTTGACACTCAGGCCACAGGAGGCCCCCAGGCCCACCCCTCATGGAGGTGTCTGAGCACAGGTTATTTACCTCTTGGTCACAAGGTTGAAGATATCTGGTCCAAGTTGCAGGTGTGACCAACGTTCCAACCAATAATCCCAGAGTGCTGTTTCTTCCTTTGTGTAATGAGGAGTTTGTCAGTCAGCATGTCCATGTCAGCATTTGTAAGTCGATCCATCCCTCTCTGACCGCCTGTCTCCATGGCAATGTTCAGGACCCCCTGTCATCTTATTTCTTGTCTTTCGATTCCCATGTGTTTTGTTCACGACCTTCTACTTTGACAGGGGAAAACAGATACACTTCAGGTTTGTGTGTGACTTTGGCAGTGACGTAACCATGAGTCCAGCCTGGTGAATCTCACTGCTCAGCATCAATTCACATCTTCGCTCCCCAAATACATACACACATATATATGTATCAAGTGCTTGTTTTATCCTTTAATGGTTATGTATTTTTTTTAACAATATGTAGTTTTTAAGAACCTGTAATATTGCTAAATGACTAAATCTAAATAGTAAATGATCAGCTTTCTCTGTTAGTGGTGCCATTAATACCTCCTCTCAGTTGAAGTGTCGTGGAAGATCTATATTACAGCAAGGAGAAGATATTAAATAGCATGCAGCTCATGCTGTTATGCCGGTAAGCATACTGTGTTGTAAAAATGAAAGGTATTCCAAACATGCTCTAAATAATGAAGTGAATTGCCCATTCGGTACGACATTGCTCCTATCCTCTGGCTGTGAATTTAACTGATTTAATCACAGTGTGCACACAACAGCAGTGAGACAAAAATAAAATAGCAACAGCAGGCAGGTGGAGGGAGATTTGAGTGCTGTTTGATTGGCCTGTGTGGGAAATGAGGGGTATTTAACTGAGTCTTGATCACACAAGAGAGAGGGAGGGCAGCGGGAAGGGCTTCAATAGGAAACTTCCTCTTGTGTGCTGGGCCCTTTGTCTCCATGCCTAGGCCTGCGCAGAAGCCCCATTGAGCTCCGTTGTGTTTTCCTCCAGCACTAGGCCCAGGTGCAGGGTATGTCTGTTTGAACCAATCTACCAGAATCCCTCAGGACTGGACTGGCATTGTGGGATATCTCCCTCCAGGGTTTTGTTTCCCATGCTGCCTTGTTCTGCCATGAGAGCACACACCATTGTACAGGCTGTTATACATATCTTTATTTCTTTTTCATATGCTTCACACAGAAAGTCACATTCACGCTTTTGCAACTGTAAGAATGCTCATTAAATGTGTGCAGGTGCATAACCTAATGTCTCAACCTGCAGGGTAATGTAGTTTGTAAAATGTAATTTGTTGTTATGGTGAGTCCAGCCCTTGTAGTTGTTCTGTTTCAGTGGGAGCCAACATACATGGATGTATTAAAGGGATGAAGAAAGGTGCACCCTGGCTTTGCATGGCTCTCATGGCCTGAGCTTTGCAGGGACTCAGGGCTGCGCTGAAAAGCACATTCAGTCATTACTATGCCTGGGTGAGCAGGTCTAGCACTCCAGCCAGCTATCCTCAGGAAGGCTGTTTCCATACTTGAAGAAATAAATTCTGATTCTGATAAATTTGATTCCCTTTTACATAAAGGCCCAATCACCTCATAAAAGGTGCACCTCAAAAAGGTGCTCCCATTTCACCTACCAGGAGCACTGCAATTCCACGCATAAATGATGAATGGCGGGTAAAACTTGCAACTGGGGACCAAAGGTGAACTGAGACAAATTTATTCTTCTTGGGAAGCGGGGGGCCGTGGTGGGGTTGGTCAGGCGAGAAGCTGGGGGCACCCTCCAAGGCGCGAGATGTTGACAAAATCATCCCATGGACTGTGTTTCAGAGGCCTTTTGTTTTTGAGTGAACTCTCTGCCCCATCTTCCCAAGGCTCCAAGCCATCCCTCACGGTGCCAGCGTGCACGTGAAGGACGCCCTGCCGTGCCAGAAACCCGACCGTGACTAATTTTTGTCATTCGCCCCCCTGACAGCCCCTACCCCCCTGGAACCCTGATCCATTCCCACTCCTGAAAGGGAGACTGAAATATTCATCTGGGCGCATAATGGCCAGCCTTGAATCAGTGCCCTATCATTTCTCCTTGCTGCCTCATCATTACAGGTCACTGACGGGGCTCAAAGCATTTAGCCAGCTGGAAGAGCTGATCGTGGACAACAACCTCCTCGGAAATGACCTCCAGTTGCCCAGGTTACCACACCTCCATACCCTGACTCTCAACAAAAACCAAATATCCTCTTTCAAGGGAGGTTTCTTTTGCTGCATGCGCTCCAGAGAACTTTATTAAATGTCAAAGGAGGTTCTCTTACTGTTGTGCTCAATACGTCACATTTCTGTTTCTGTTTTCTGCTGTCTGCATGCGTTCCTCTGAACATTATGAGCTGTAAGTTGTTGCTTTTAAGATGGGACTTCATGCCAGATTTCTTTTAATCTTTTTTAATGTTCGATTTTGTACAGGGGGGGCCCTCTAGTGGAGGAAAGCAGAGTGAAAAATTGAGTTTTTTCCAGTTGGTCTAGAGACAGAGCATGAAAGAATACAATAATTTAAGATGAGTTTGTTCTTATGTTGATACCTTATGGTAGACTTAAAATGTGACATGACATTGGACACAGGGGCTGGATTAATGATGACAAATCATAGACCTCTGCAAAAATATGCCTCTGCCATATGTTTATTTTATTTTTTGTAATATAAAAATTCCCCATGAAATATAATAATTAACAATGAGCAAAGCTGCTATAGTATTGCGAGTTTATTTAAATATTTAATTTTTTTAAATATTTAAAGTGGTATGATTGAGGACATTTTGTGATCTGTTGGAAATGTCTGGAATTATTCCTAAATTTAAGATCAGACTTTACAGTGTCCCTCTCCACAGGGTCCCCTCCATCTGCACTGGCATGGTGCTGACAAGCACTGCAACATTAACACTGTTGTTCCATCAAGTGCATGTCACCAGCTCAAAAGAAATTATCATTTGCAAAGCGGTCCACACATGCTAACAGGGTAATTAATTACATCTCAAGGCGATCCAGTGGCATTAAGATTCAAGAGCAGCTTTCACAGTGTCACGTTTTGACATTTTGGGCTCAATTTTCCAATGAATCGAGTGTGTTAGCAATGAATGCTCACAGAGGCTGTCTGTTTGTTTCCAACTTGCAAAAGTTTCATGGGTCTGGGAATTGCTGACCGATACACCAGAGGGCATCCTTCATTTTGTCAATGTTTTGCTAGCGTTCCACAAAGAGACACGGAAAGGCCAGGAGAAAACAGCTGATTTGTCACCACGTGCCAAAACGTGGGTCTGAAACATAGCCTCTGGGGCCTCTGAGGGCCATGGAATGGCGGGTGGTAAAAAGCATGCTTAACAATTGCGAATGGCGTGCAATAACCACTGTTCTGATTACTGACTCCTAATCCTTAACTTGCCCCCTGTCCTGTGACACATCACCGACATTGAGTGGCTGCTGGAGCACCTGGCCGTGGTGGCGCCATCCCTGGAATACCTCAGCCTGCTGGGCAATGAGGCCTGCCCCAACCAGCTCGTCAGCCTGGACAAGGACGAGGATGACTACCAGCGATACAGGTCAGCCCCGCTGCGCCACGATATTCTCTACACGGGCACACCTGGGGTTTTCCCAGCTCTGAATCTTCCACAGCATAAAGCATGTTGTACACAGTATCTGGCTGTGTAAAATTGCAATGTCTGTGCAAATGTTTACCCTTTAAGTTAATTGTCAAATGATGTTTATCCTAAATTGTGTGCTTCTGTCACACTGTTGTGGTGTTTTTGGATGATCAGTATCACATATGACTAAATTTTCAGTGCAAGATTAGCTGTGGTGGTCTTTAGACAATGAAATCCATGGGCAGTGCATATTTGGACACACCAAGAATTCAAAAATGTCTTAAGGGCCTTTTTGAGTTTTTGGTTTGGTCCAGCTGAACACTTCGAGAGTGCACTCTCAGAGACTACTGACTTTTTTCCAGAGAACAGACAGCATCATTCAGACTTCAATTAAATATGAATGTACTTGGATGTATGATCGTAAAATAATTGTAACGTAGTATACAGCTCCTTTTTTCTTCAGGGAAAGGCACAAGGTGCCATTTCAAGGCCTTTTTAACCTCAGGTGCTTTTTAATCTTCACTCTGTGCTGACGAAAAGCCATTCTCTGCTGATTGACAGTGTCGGCGGATTTGTGATGCAATATTCATAATGTGTCACAGTGTAACGCATCAATTTAGTTGGGACTGTTGTCACAGTTTAATACAGTGACAAGGTTACTTCAGCCTGTTAGGTCACTGCAGGACAGGCCTTGGGGGTGATAGAAAGCAAAGCCTGCAGCTTAGCAAGGTTCTTTCACCTTGCTCTCAGTACACTTCAGGTTCCCAACTACTAAATTAACACACACCAAATCTGGATTTTTAATGGCTCCCAGAGTAACAACAGGAGCAGCATTTGTAATAGCTTTCCCAGTGAGTCAGAGTGTGTCACTGTATCTAATTTCTCCAGAATATAGCCCACAGGCTGATTCAGGTGACATAGGCCTACATTACTTGGCTGTGTGACTGAGAAACAAAAAAGGAAACACTCTGCATTTGTTAATCAAGGTTAAGGGCGATTGAAGACAAGTCACAGTCTTACTCTCAAATTGGAGTTTCTGAAAGATTTTAAGAAGGTGGCTGTATGGTTCTTCCATTTAAGATTGTTTCCTATAAAGCAAGTAGAGCAGTTTACCAGTTTTCTGGAAAAATCAAGGAAGTCTGAGGAAGAACCCCAGGGGCGGTGAGAAAAGCCTTGCTGGACTGATGCACAAGCCCTGGGGACATCTGACCAAAACATTCCTTGAGCTGTGGTTTCTTATGAACCCACCCTTGCCACCTCTTAAATGTGTTTGAGTGTTCCCAACAACACTCAATCAGCCGAGGGGTGATCAGGGATGACATGGGAACAGGCTGCCGGTGTTTTGAACCAGAGCGCTTTCCAGTTTTGCCAAATTATCTGTGACAACCCATGCTGCCAGCTGGCTCAGGCTAGCTTTTAGATGTTAAGATATATTATTGAAAGTACACAGATTTAAAGTGGGGATTGCTCTCTCTCAGAGGCTGAATTGACCAAAAGCAGGTGTCATTTTTCCAGAGCACTGTACCTGGGAGGTGCTTGGTTCCCTAAACTGTTTTGTGCTGTTCTACCGGATTGTTCTGTTTTCTGACATGACTTACCTGCAAGCCTTGTCCCTGGTTTTACGTGTTGACAGCTTCAATGCATTTTTGGCCCTGCATTTTCCACATTCCCTCGCACCAGTGTGATTGAGCCATTAATATCCCTAAGAGTGTGACAGAGCCTCTTCACCCACCCTAGCCCAGCCATATCAGGTTATCTGTATAAGGTTACCTTATTTTGCTGCTGTTGAGTCCTGGCCTGTGCTTAAAGTTGTTGTCAGGTATTGAGAACGCAGAGCTTTTTCACTGTCGATTTATGCAGTGAGTGAAGGTAAGAATGGGAGCTTTGATTTCCAGTTGCTCTACGAGATTAGGCGCATTCTGGCCGGAGCAGGGCTGTTGGTGCAACATTTTCAGAGGAGCTTAAAATGACATTGCCCCTTTGTAGTTTTCAAGTTTCAATTCATTACATAAGGTTGGTACAAAGAGATCAATATTGTATAGATATAGAAAAAAGTGTGAAAAAACTTGTGTCAATGTGATGAATGGAATGTGATGAAATGTGTGAAACGTGTCTAAGTAATTCGAGAATAATGTTTGACCATTAGTACCCTAGGAAAGACTCCAGGTGTTAAAAATGACACAGGTCTCGGACAAATTTGGAATATCATCTTGGATGCACAAATCACCGAGATAAACAGTTGTTTCTATAAGGACACATATGGCATCATGAAAACAGCCAGAGCATGTCTGCCAGGATCCACGATCTCTGGCAACCAAGAGTTATTGGAGCCAACATGTTGGCTCTATGGCCTAGAAGTTGGGGATGCAGAATTCACAGTATTCGTTTAGCATTACAATCGAAAATGCAATCAGACCAGCAGAATTTCCCTACTCTTATTGAAGTGCTAGACAGCTGCCCTGCGGATATTTTTCCAAATGTGCACGCACTTTTGAGAGTGATGGTGACCTTGCCAATGACAACATGCACCGTTGCAAGACTGTTCTCTGTAGCTAATCGAATCAAAACACGCTTACAGTCATCAATGACCACACTCAGGCATAGCAACCTGACCCTGTTATCACTGGAGCTTGAACTTGTGGACTCCCTGGACACTGATGAGATTATTAGACTTTTCAATGCCAAGCCTCGTCGTCTCCGACTCAGTATGTAATGTGACCTATGCTGGCCAAACTACATTGCAGGAAGGCTTAAATGTGTTTTGTTTATCTGCCTGCTGTGGCAAATATCTTGAGTGTATAATATGGGAAGGAAACTTTGGTGACTTTTCAGGACTAGTGTGTGTGGGTGTGTGTGTGTGTGTGTGTGTGTGTGTGTGTGTGTGTGTGTGTGTGTGTGTGTGTTGGACACTCACTGAGGCTAATGGGTAGGCAAAAAGTGTATGACACGTAAATGTGTTGTCAATGTTTAGGCTACTTTCTTGTAATGCGAGCAAATGCTAACGCAAGTCCACTGCATTTCCAATGGAGGCTTTATGAATAGAAGCGGGGATGTATTTTGTTTATCTCTGATTCCGTTTCAGTGCAAACAAATTAGACCGGACACGCCTGCAGTATAGCTATTCAGCAGTAGCCTATGTAGGCCAGTCATGTATCATGAGTGTATAATTCGTGCCTGCTCACTTTTACTGAGGCCCGTCTGAAAATCAATTCCTGGCTACGCCACTGAGACCAGGCAAACAGCATTAGCTCCCAGTCCAGTTTGAGCCACATTTGTGCACTCTTCCACCAAGTTATCCTTCATAAAATCCCTGCAATAAAGTCATTTCCCACCTGCTTTTGGTTGAATACTTGTTCTAAATACAGCAGTTCATTTTTGTGAACTACCATGACACATTCTCCCTTATTAACCTGTTGTATTTTTGTTGCCCACAAAATGGCCATTGTGTCACCCCAGCTGAACTGGGGGCCTCATCTTGGCTGATGTCAGCGCATGCACATGCACATGCCTCAGGATTCATGTTTTCATCATGGGACAAGACACGTAACCTGGTCATCTGGCACAATAAGTCAGCTGTGAACCTGGTGATCTGACAGCACTGAGAACCACGCTTGCTGTCCACATCTGCATCAGTTTTTCCTCCGCTGCCTTAGGGCAGGTTTGCAAAGGTTATCTTTAGGGTGCTATCTGCAGCCACACGCACAGCAGAGGCTGCCAGTACGGTTCCCAGGTGGGGCATTGCCGTTGTGACCTTAACTAAAATTGCCTCAGTCACTGTTGTACCCTTGGACAAGCAACTTAACCCGCAACTGCCTCAGTAAATATCCATCTCTATAAATGGAAGAAATTTTAACTTATGTAAGTCCCTCTGGATAAGAGCATCTGCTGATGGACAATTATGTAATATAGTGTGTAAGTTGTACTGGAAAACAGCACCTGTGAGCATGTAAGTAACCCCTTGTCACCCAGCAATTCAGTGCTGTCTGTCTCTCTGGGTGTCAGTGCCAGTATGCAGCTTCTTCTGACAGGGTTAGCTGACAGCAGTCCAGCCCTGCTGTTATTCCTTTCCCTCAGAGTGAAAGATGTGGTGTGTCTGAAAGCCTGAAGAGACATCTGTGATGTTGCTGAAGCGACACCCAATGCCTTCCGCGGTCATTTCATGCTCTTTATATTTGTATGCATCTTGAAGCCAATTACATACAAGCAGGCCCCATGCTGTCACTGTTAAGTGTGTTTCAAGTAAAGATATCTTCAAGTTTTGGAGCTACTCTAATTTTACAAATGAGGAATAATTCCATGTCATTTTTGTTGCTGCGATACTTCGATATTTTGAAATGGGGCTTGCTTCAAACGCATTGAAATGAGGCTTGCTCTTTGACCCCACTGTTTTGCATAGGTAATAGTGAATCTCCGGTAACAACCAACAAAAAAATCATTATTTTTGCGACAAATACCTCATATTTTAACAAATACAGTCGTATCAAGTCTGCTGTCTGACTTTAAGCACACAGTGAGGCCTATTGCAGCCACTTATCCTAATTGGTACATTACTCCATTTAACAAGCATGCAATGGACAATATACTGAGAAGAATGTGAGTTATCTGGGTGAATATGAGTTTCCACATCTCTGTAACTTTAATACCATTGTAGCCATGTGATAATCCGTTGCCCTTGCAGGTACTTCGTTCTGCACAAGCTGACGCGCCTAAAGTTCCTGGACACCCGGAAAGTGACACAGAAGGAACGTTCCGAGGCAGAAGCACGAGGTGCCTTCATGAAGGTGGTGAAGCCCAAGTGTGACATGGTAAGGGCCACGTTCAATCTAACTGCAGCAGACTTCCTCCTCATCCCAGTGCATGAGTGCAAGTATGCCACATTAACATCCTTGTTCAATGGTTTTCTTCATAATTTTAATGTTTACTTGCCTTGTAACGTTTCATAAGGACTGACACAAAAATATGGACAAGCCTGGAGCATGAGTAGTCAGCCATCTTAAGCAATGTGTAACTGAAAGTTTGATTCACCTTGGTCATCCAGTTTCTCTTCTGTGTTCAATTCAGTTCTGAGTTTCTCTTCAGTGTTCTGTTCATTTCCAAATTTCTCTACAACATTCAGTTCAGTTCTGAGCTTCTATTCAACATTCAGTCTTGTTCAGTTTAACCACATTGGGTTACAAAAGGGTGCCCTTTCTCTCCTGGTTAACATTCAATGATAAACTTAAGCAAGTTTCATACTTTTTATATTTCTGCAGAACTTTTCAGCTTCTGCAGAACTTTTTAAGTTTAACTTTATTGTTCTGTGAGAGAGTAGAGACTTGCTTAAAATGTGTTACTCAAAGTTAAGAACAAAGGGCATAACAGAGTCAGAATATTTGCCACAGATTTTTTTCCCCAAATACCAGCTTAATATCTAGGTTCTTATTCAGGTCACAGAATAGCTTTTTATGTTATACAATATACTCCCACCATAAGGATACTGCTCTGATTTTATATTCTAAACATGCACACACAATGGTTTTGTCTAAGCTAATTAACAGAACATAATGTGGAGTTCATCACGCACAAGGCAAAACAGGTCATTCGGTTCCCACCTTCCCTCTGACTTTTTTGTTAAAATAAATGGTCTTTTGTAACCTTCCTCCATCCTCCTGACCTTAGTAATTTAGATGTGTAATATCCTCTCAGAAGGGCAGTTAGAGTAATCCCCCCCATCTTTCCCCTCTTACTGGCCATTGTTTATACAAGCCTGATTGTCAAAATCCCTTACAAATCCCTTATATAAATCTCTATGAAGAACTGTGTGGGGCCTTGCTGGCTTAGTGTAGAAAAGGGAGTTTCTTTTAATGACCAGATCCTGACCTTGTTTCATATGCATGAGCCTGGATCAGAACTGACCAAGGGCCCTGTCCAGCCATGGGGCTGAGGGTGCATCCCCGAACCTGACCACGGCCCGTGTTGGGGCGACAGCTCACGTACTCCGAAGTCACAACCGTTTAATTACACTCCAGCTCGAGGCACGCATATGAAGGAGTATGAAATATTTACGCCTTTTTGAATGAACGGAACATGGCCATGGCTTTGGTCAAAGCTGGTTTAAACATTAAAGCTGGATGTTTAGACACAGGATTTACAACAAATTGAATATTTCAATATTACTCTATTTCATTTTTCTGTTGGTTTTGTTGTCTATTACTGCTATTCAACCTGTAACAAATATAACGAGTCTTACACCTGCATTACCCTTCAGTAGTAGACTTACTGTATCTAAAGATAACTTAAAAACACCCCCACATACTTGGTTGTGAGAAGTCCTATCCATACCATACATAATAACATTAAGGAAATTGCAATGGCTTCAACCATTTACCAGACGTGCATCTATAGGCCCATGTATTAAGACAAGCAAACACACAAACCTGAATTTGATCAGTTTTGTATTTTTGAGCGATGGGAATACGTGTGTAACAGATTATCGTTCAAGAATTTTGTTTGGGCTGTGCAAAACAACAGTTTAACATATATTACTTTCTCATTCCTTAGAATAAAACAGAACTGTATTTTAAGAAAAACAATATAAATAAAAACTAAATTTGATGGACTCTGAAAAGCTTCTTGAATCCCCCATTTTCAACAGTGCTAATGGGAAGCATGTCTTTTGCAATGCAATATGCAATTGCATTTGTGATGTCTTTGTGTCTTTCCGTTTTTTTGTCGTAAGGCACAGTGCTGGGAAATGCTGATATGATCGTTTGCTGCTGGGTAGTCACACTGGGTACTAGCCTGGTGCTTGTCGAGGGTCCACTAACAACACTCGTTTGGGACTGTAATTTCTTACTTTCTTCGTGTTCTAATGGGCAATATTGTTCCAAATGATGAAACAGGTTTGTGGTGTTGCCTGTCTTTGATGTCACTTGTCACTTGCAGTGCTCTGTTTTTTGTCGGATTGTTAATAGCCAAAATATTTCCAAACTACTGAAGTTGAGTGACCTTTCTTGTTGACGATGTCTTCGTCCTTTGAGCTGGTCATGGGCACTGCTTTTTCTTCGGTGTTGCTCAATTTTGCTTATTTTGCTTATTCCACTCCAACTACAAGCCTGTCAGCCACTGTGTCTGTAAACAATACCACATGCTGGCCTGAATTTATACCTCTCACAGTCACATGCAACCTAACGTGCGCAATGCATAACTCTATTCCTGTGACATGATTGGCAGTTCGTGATTCATTTCTGTGCTGCTATCTAAGCATGGATAATTATATCGAACATTTGTTATATTTCTATCGAGGAAAATTATATTGTGATAATTATTGTTATCGTTTTATCGCCCAGCCCTACTTTTGAATAAAACAGACCTGGTATTATGAAAGAATTTCAATCATTAGCGCTGTCAGGTGTATCGTAGCAACACTGACAGCGCTTCTCGTTGGTCGTGACTCACAACCAATGAGAAGCGCATTCTCTGTTTGGGTAGTGGAACATACATGACAGACAGGCTGAGGGAGAGCAGCAGGGTTTCCTTCTATCTCATACAAATCGCCCTGTCTTAATAGTCTAACCTGTAATATGCTATTTCTCTTCCATAGATTTGCACTGAATTCTCAAAAATGCGGAACAAAGCACCTCCTGTATCAGTTCAATACGGAACACATCTTTTAGTTTCGGGATCATTCCGTATTTTACAGGACGGTTGGCAACCCTAGCTAGAACACATCTTGGTGTATCTTCGAGAGTGCAAAGAGGCTATACTATAAGGTGTGGATTTAGCAGGTGTAGAGAGAATAGAAGTGGACCAGACTGAATTTATCAGACCTGTCACGGCAGCATTTACATACCATTTGGTTTGAGTTTGATAGGACCTGATATGGCAGGCATAATAAGCTCTGCGGGGCATGTGTACACTCTGCCTCTAATTGGCTGGATCATCTTCCCGCTTGATTGCTGACCAATCACGCGTAGGTCACCAGCTAATGGGGGACTGAGACAGACGTGCTGGGCCTGGGCATTGGAGGCCAGTGGCATGATTAGATGTCCGCGCCTGCCTTTGCTGTGTTCTCAGCAGGGCATCGCCTATTGGGGTGTTGTTAACAACGTCACAGCATTCTAATTAGCGCAGCCCTTGTGTCTCCCTCTAAGGTTTCATCATGAAAGGACAGCATGGGTAATTGAAGATAACTCATTTAGATGGTCTGTGGAATCCATGCAGGGTTTTTTCCCCCCCAGACAGCAGAAGTACTTGGATGGGCTAATCCCCAGGGTTTGGCTGATTACAGCACATGCTTATTAAGCTCAAGGTTTCACAGTTATACACATGCCATTAATTACACATAATCAGTATGTGTATGTATTCATTCATGTATCTATTTATGTAGTGCATGTGCTCCAACTTTCGATTTTGTGTGTGCTGTGTGGGATGCAACTTGAGAAATTATTATTACATTGTCTGTTAAAATATGCCTAAAGGGACAAAGTCAGGCTACATGGGATAAAAGCTGAGCCACCTAGGGGCTTCCAAGCAGTTCAGTGGTCAAGGTGTTTACTTTGAGTGCAAATGGAGCACTACGGCCAGGGGTCAATCCTGGACATGTCATTGTGGCATCACTTTTTTGAGCGGAGAGCATGTGTTTGTCTACACTCTCCTGGATTGTTGGCTCACAGCATTGTAGCTGGAGAGTGGGTTTTGAGGCCTGCAGGATGAAGGTCAAAGATGCTTATTAGTGTGTTCACATAGTAACATTAGTACATTTTTTAACTTTTTTTACATTAATAAAAGATAACTTTGATAAGCATTTTCATTATGTTTATCTTGCATTAGGGATTTTCCCAGAAATGTCCCAGCATGTCCATTTCACTGATGCCAGAGGGGTCACAGCCTGATTATGTATAGCCATCATGGTAGATAGTGTGACAGATAAGATAACAGTATCCCTCCTCTTAATCCCCTCCATTTCAGATTGTTTCTGATTTGATTTTCCCCTGAAAGGTCTGATTTTGGATGACAAAATCAAGGAATTCACCACTGCAACCTCGGCAATCTATCAGCTATGTGAGGATCATTTACTGTCATACTTTTCAGTTCAAGAGAAAATGGATCATTGGAACTGCTTGAGAATATCATCACAAGTCCAAAAGTCTGTAACAATACCAGCCAGATGAGCAGGCTGCATGTGACATAAGCACACAGGTGCAATCTGATGAGTATTCTTGATTCACCACCATTCTTATCAGAGATAGCTCCTTCCCAATGGATCACTACCTTCTGTACAGTAGCTTGATAACAAGTAATGTCTCCTTTCTCCATGAAAATGTTTGCTCTGTTGATTCAGTTTCCTTTCTTTGCCAGTACACAAAGAGCTCCGTTTGCCATGACCAATTCACAAGTTCAAATATGTACAAAGGGAAATTTCATACATCAGACAATTTATGAAATCATTTACAATATCATGGTTTCTGGTGTGGACTGTTGGCATGTGTAGTGTAAGACATGCACAGCAAGATGGGGAACAGTCTGCTGTTCGGAAACATTCAGCTTTTTTCTGTGGTCTGCTGCTGTCAGTCAAGATGAAGGCCTTTTTGGAGGTGTAGTTCTGGGTAGTGCATAAGGGTGGTTTTCATAGGAAAAGTTTAAAAAAGGAAGGGGGGTTGGAGGGCTGGGGGGGTTAACTGACATGAAGAAGGGATAAACAAGTACCTGGAGTAAACACCCATGCCCGCTTTTCAGTGGGACCTGAGCATGCTCCAAACCACAGCAAAGAAGGAAAATGGTGAAGAGCCTGCAAGCTGTATTTTGGGAAATTTGGGTGTGCAGGAATGCCATAATGCGATAATTTGCTCTGAGGGCTTGGTGGTTACGGAATGCAATGGTGTAAAACCGCACTGACTCATCGGGTTACTTTGGGAAAATAAATGGGGGGACATCTGCAAATGCTTTGACAGCCTTGCGCTGCCACGGACAGACTTCCAGAGTCATAATCGCGCTACATTTTTGTGGTTTGGCTGACCGTGATTGTCACAACATTGAAGGTATGTTAATCAACAGCAGAATAGGACGGCCAAGTCCCTGGGAAGTTGCAACTAGTGACCCAACTGTCCTGAAATATATAACATAATATATTTCTCTGTACAATTGGATCTTTTATAAAAAAATATTTTATATTAATCAACAGGTATTAGAAGATTTTGTTCCCAAGGGGAATATGTTTATGGGCATACCAACTACATGGCCATTACAAGGTCCTGTTACAAGGCACAGTCAAATGGACAGTTACCCTGGGTTTTCTATTCTTTCTGTTCTGCCTTTGTGTCTTTTGTGCCCAACCCGTGTAGCCTGTGTGTTGTAACCCCCCATTCCCTTTTGGTAAGACAGAACAAGAATATGTTGTGAACATCTGAGAGCGCAAACCCACCCCCACCCCCCACCCCCAAACTCGGTGTATTATGAACAAACTTTTATTTACTTAAATATAGCAGCCAGTTTGTCCAGATGCAGTAGGGAAAAAAAACACTGACATGTATGAAGTTTCCCTCCTTTGCTCATGAGGAAGATGAAAGGAACGCACAGCCAGGTTTTGGCAAGCCTTCTTGGCTGGGGGATTTGGGGCACAGCTGTGGTTATGGAGCAGCAAGGTGTCAAGAAACACGGGTTGGAGTGAAGATGCAGTGGAGAGGCCGTGCCAGGAGCACCATCAAATCAAAGCAACTACAATTAGAGAGGGGACTCATCACCTCTGAGATCATACACGGACTGAAAAATATTAAAGCACATGTGACCGTTAACGGCATAAGTAAGGATTTTTTTAATCTTGTTCAAAGGAAACACTCCATAGATGATGACAGTGATTATTATTGTTATTAATATTATTATTATTTATTCTTCTTCTAGCTTTAAAAGAGCCTAAACAGTTCACTCTACAGACACCAAATCAATGCCAAATTGACCGGTTTATTCACCATTGGCTTGTACTTTTATAAATTTTTAGTTTTATAGTTGTAATGATATTTTTAGAAAAACACTCTGATTTTACCCTCAGTAGAAAAGATAGGATTCTGTCTTTTCGCACTACCGTATCGCTGTGAGATATCATACCGTAAATCTGTGAATTTTGGCTCTACACGCATAAATTGTACATCAAAATAGAGGTACACTTGTGCAGATTGTATGTTTAGTTCAGTATCCGCTCTAAGCCACATGTAGACATTCCTGCTCACATTCTGACAATTACATATCTTCAACAGAGCCAGAATTTGCAGATATGGCAGTTAAAAAAAAAAAGTTTTTCCCTTTTTTCAAAAGTCTTGAGCACAAGACTTTTGAAGAAAGTGAAAAACACATTCTTTTTTTTTTTTTTTTTAAACTGCCATATCTCTGCAATCTCTGTATTATTTTTTTTGTGTTGGGGATTCCTGAGGAGCCTGTGCTCAGCTCCTCAGTAGGAGAATGCATCATGTAGACCCCAATTAAATCCTGACATTCTGATGCAATTACAATGATGCATTCTTGAAAATGTCATTTGCTCCTTTCCTTAAATTCTGTTGTCACATGGCTTTGAGACTCAGTGTATAAAAAAATCAGACAGATTTAATCCATTGGTAAAGATGCATGCCAATCACATTGTTGGGGCACAAACTCTACAGATATTTTGAAACTTTGAGTTACATATTTTACTCTGGTAGTGCTTCCTTAAGCCTCCTCAAAAAGTAATCTGCACTATATGTATGTAAACATTGCACATACATGTATTTAAATTGAAGACACATATTAGATCATGGCTGTCTAAGACAGAATCAGTGTACTATGGGCCAATTGTATTTATGCACTTCAATGTGTGTGTAATTAAACAGACTGGGATCCAGATGCGGTTACGGGGTTTTAATGACAGAATCCAAGAACGTGGTCGGGGACAAAACAGGAACAGAAATCAGAAGCACATCAATCCAGAATCCAAAAAACACAAGCAAGGTCCAGTGAACAGGCAAGAGGTCAAAACACAGGAATCGGACTAACAAATGGCAGCGAGCAGGCTCAATAAAGTCACACAAGAACAATACCTCACAAGGAGGCAAACTGAACTGAGTCCTTAAATAGCCAGGGCTTGATGATGAATGGGTTACAGGTGTGCTTGAGTGGGAGTGGTTGAGCCAGGCTGAACTGGGCGTGGCTGGTCTGACTGAGCAGGTTGAGCTGGGCGTGGCTGAGCTGGCTGACGGGGAGCAGGTGTGACAGTGTGGGACTAACCACACATGGTGTCTGTAATACAAGTTTTTGTATAAATTGTATGCATGATTATGGAAAGATTCACTGATGTTAAATTTAAGTATACTCACTCATACGTGTTGCCTACAAGACAAATTGTTCTGCATTCAATCTAGAACCAAATTCAACCTAAAAATGCAATTAGTGTTCATGAATAAAGCACATTTTAAATTTTTCACTGACATGTTATTTTTTTTCCAGTCCCCACAAAAGCCAGAATACAATGAAGAAGAGTGCTCCCTGAAGGGTAACACTTCAAAGAGAAGCCATTCTTTTTATGTTGCAAAGAGAAGCACTTCATTTGGGCAGCATGGTGCAGTTAGATTGACACAGTCCTATTTAGTGTAGTGGTGTTAGCACTCACATTGTCTTCAGCTTGTAACTCAATAAAAACACATGTGTCAAAGTATATGTTCTTTCCTTTTTGCAAATGCTGAACACAGATAATAGCATGCCACTGTGACCTGTCATCCATTTCATGGCCTGGGGTCAGAGGGCGGCCCTTCTGTGGACTCTGAAGGATGGCTGCTGATTGGCAGGATTTAAGGAGCATGCCAAAGGAAAGTTTCTCACTTATGTTTGTGCTTTGCAGAGGGTCTGTTTGTTTTTAAAGCTTGTCAAGCTTGTCAGACGCACTAAGAGAAAAGAGTTTATTGTTCCCAGCACTGAGGCTCCTCACCCTTCCACATTCGTCAGTCTCTGAAGATGATAAATTCTTACCTCATTAGCCAGGAGTGTGGGATTACAGGCTGACAGCACATTAATCACCAGCCTCTGACCGGCAAAAAGGCATTATTAACAATACTTTTCTAACATGTCACTATCTTTCCCCTGCATCCCCCCACCCCCAACCCATGACAGCCTGCTGTCAATCATGGTGATTGACGGTGCTGATAGACGACGCAGTTTTTTTTTTTTTTTCATTTAGCAGACGCTCTTCTCCAGACTTTTTTGCTTTTAGTGTTTCTACCTGCTGCCACTCCTGGATTAGACAACGAGCCTCCGTCAAACAGGAAGGCAAGCACCATGGCAAAGGGGAAAGGAGCACATCTCTGTACCCCCCAAGCTTAAAGCAGGCAATGCTCCAGTCTTCTGCAGATGGGTTCAGCCAGGCCATGTTACTTGGTAGTGAGGTATAGGTTTAGGGGAGTCCTTTGTATGACGCGTACCGTGGCACGACCCTCCTGTTGTCTCTGCAGGGGTCGTGTTCTGGCAGACTAAGGCTGGCCTCTGCCTAAGCTAAGCTTTTTATTTCATATTTAAAAAAAAAAGAAAAACCTGTGATACAGATCCTGGTAATATACTGTCTTTTTCTTACTCCACAGTTAAGACTTATCTTAACATTTGGTACTTTCACACATTTTAAAAAATGACTTCCTGGCTACGATGGAAGTACCCATCCTGAAAATGCTTTTTTCGATACCTTGCCTGACTGACTGACGGACTGAATGACTGACTGACTAACTCACTGACTCACTGAGTGAGCCATTGGTGCATCATTTAACCATGGGGGGGAGAAAATACTGATTTTGAATTTCTTCAGTTTTGAATTTGTTTCGGTTGATTCTGTCTTCTTTTGCTGCTTCACTTTTGCTTTGAAGCACTTGTTTTCTCAGTTGGTTGGTTTGCTGTTTTGCCCACCCCTTTATTACTTCCTATTAATAACAATACTCATTTTCAGTACCACGGTATAAATTTCAGAAAATGCACTTGCTGTTAATTTTGGCCAGGGCTTCCAGTAATCTTAGAGATTTAATTATGATTACCCATGCAGAGAATTTCTCAGGCCCCTTGAGCTCCAGCTTGCGTGCTGTGAACACCACCAACGGTACTGTACGCCAGCCCTCAGATTGAACACTGTGGTCTCTTCCTCAGCGATTAATCTGTTGTTGTGCTGTGCAAATTTGTCTCCAGAAAGGCATGAATTTTTTGGGGGACAGTTTTTTCCCTCTCTCATCCTCCTTTCCTCAAGGGACCAAAATGGTTCCTTGTTTTTATTGCAGCGCAAAGACTTCCTCAGGCTACAACACAGTACAGGGACTGCCATGTTCTCACAGTCTATGAAAAGCAAGGTGTCACCGATGTGATACTTAGTGACCCCGGGGCATTGCCAGGAAGCAGTGCACTGACAGGGAATCAGTTCACCAGAGTATATTATACTGATCCCGGTACAGCGGCTCTACAGCGTAGATGCAATCTCAAATGACTAACAGCAGTCTAATCCCTGACCTGTCATTGGTCTCTAAGTTATGTACAATTTAGTGACATGTACAATGGGATCTGTGTTTTTCCAAATTGAATTGTTTTTTTTCTGTTTCTCTGCCTGGAACATATTGGTCAATTATTTCTGATTCCATCAGCTCAAGAAGATGCTATTATTTAGCTTGTGGTAACCTTGCATCACTGTGGCATGCGCTGACAGACAATAACTGAATTGAATGTTATTTATTTTGATCAAAAGCTGTAATAACCTTGATGTTATCTGACCTTGCATCTCTCTCTCTTTTTTAAAATGTCTCTGGAGTACAATGTGACAAAAGCCACCCACTAAAAAGGGTTGAAATTACATGAAATTTTGCATTGTAAAACACAAAACTCATCCTCTGTGTAGCGTGTCAGATGACTAAATGTGTAAGAGAAAATATGCTTATACAAGTAAAATAACATTTATACCTCTCATATCAAATCAATTGGACTTTTGATTGTGATGCTACACTTAATGGAAAAACTACATTTCACATTATAGTTGCTTAGGAAAACGTTTTTGTCCAGGGTGAATTACATAGTTTGGAGTTTTTACATATTACCCATTTACAAAACTGGGTATTGCCTGAGCCATTGTTTTGGATAACATACCGTGCCTCACTCTGGGTTATGAGCCCTGCTCCTGACCACTAAACCACTCTACTGCTCCTGTTTTCAAAGCCTTAGAACAGGACTCACAGTACACAGTAAACATGTGGCAAGTCTGAGGGCTCTCTCTGCTAAAGAGTGGAAGTTGGGGAGTCAGTAAGCTTTATCAGAGCCTTAAACTTCAATCTCCCTGAAAAAAAACAAGTGTAAGTATTGGGCCACAATGATGAATGGGAAAGCTGATCTTGTAAAATCTCATTGTATCACAGGATATGATTAGTGGGTTACAGTGACTGTAACAACATCTAGCCCTTTCTGTTTGTTTTTTTTTTCCCTCAACAACCTTGGCTCTTCTGTAAGGAATGACCCCACAGGCTATCTGTAGGTTGATGACAGGAAACCTGCCGGAACAGGTGGACCTAGTAGCTTAAGTAGCTTTTACACACAAAGGGAGGAAGTTTTCCTTTGATTCCCTGGCATTAACAACCAGAGTTAAGAATTTCACATTTGCCAAATTAATAAATGTTTTTTGAATTCTGGATCTTAGTTCTGAATTGTCTGTGTGCTGCTTTTAAATTTGCTCTACCAGTTACCAAAGTTGTGTTTGAGTGTTTGTTTCATGTTTTGCTTTATATTTGCCCACACACCTTCAGGTAATTTAAAATGGTTGTGACCTTTGACACGAACATGTTTCCATTAATATCAGCAGGCTACTCTAAAGGATGCTGGCACTCAACAACCGCCATGCAGATTCATAGCTATGCTGCCCTCAACGGGTCAAGGTGCTGGAAAGCACTGGGCTGTAAGCCAAGGCACTTTAATAGAGTTGCACATAAGTGAGCTTTATCAGTTATAGCTGCTAATGCAGCCAGCGCAAACCACAACAGTCATCCATCTTGGATACTGCTGCTCGGTCTGAAACTTTTCAGGTAGACATATGCAACGTTCATTACCTGTCAATATGGAATGTATTTGCAAGACAAGTTGTTTAATGTTTTTTAGTGTAGTGTAGCTGATTAATTTATCCATCCATATTCAGCCACACTGTACAGGGAGCTCTCTTCCAGCTTTTCATGCCAGAATGCCATGCTATACGAAGTGACAGCATTGACCTCTTAACAATCTGATTCCTGTGGCTTGTTTTACCTCACTGTCAATGAGACTTACAACCATAACCTAGCACCCTGTCATCATATAAAATACTATTCCCACATCAGGCGAACGCTTGCACACCAGACACCACGCTGCCTCGGTCATCTCCCAAATGGCGCGATCAATCAGTGAACTTGTTTAGTGTCATTTGATAGGCAAAAGGCCTGTGAAGTCACCTACTCCTTAGCCTTTCCGCAACACCTTAAATAAAAGCGCTGGGGGTTTGACAGCTCCTCCTGAAGCTAATATTTAGACAGAGCTTTAAATATGTTTTGAGCCTGTTATGACTCATCAGGTTTCCAAGCAGCTGTGACAGTTCAGTGGCCTCCATTCCAAACAGGGGGGTTTCTGTTTGTCATAGCTGTCACTGTCTGAGTAAAGAAGATTCCAGTCTCCCAAGTAGCTCTGTGGTTAAGGTGTACCCTTTCAGTATAAGCTGAGCTCTGTGGTCTGGGTTCTGTCCCAGCTGTGTCTTTGGCTAATGATGACTGGGAGCCCACAATTTGTTTTTCCTGGAATATGGCTGGGTATGTTGGCAGGGGTTGCTCATCTCACCCCTCTCAGGAACACTGTGACTCATCATCCAACTGCAATTTGCTTGGAAGCCACATCCAGCCTCCAAAAGATGTGTAGCTCACTGTGGTGTGCTCGGAGACTTAGGCTGTGTCCAAAATCTCATATTAGCATAATTCTTACTAATAAGCCACATTCTAACAGGCATACTAAAAGTACATACTATATACTAGATCTTTTAGTATACATCGTTAAGTACACAGGTACACAGGATGCATCAATTGGAAACACTCTTCAGACAGTCAAATGCTACAGTACACCCTAGCTATTTGTGGTATTTTGCTGTCATAGAACTTATTGGCATGTTAAGTTATGCCACAGTTTGTCAAATGACAGATGTTAGCGGAATACTGATAATGTTTACTATTTAGTTGCTTGTATACTGACTATGCACAACTGTTCAAATTGTTTCCCATTTTTTATTTTTAACTCAGCCATAAGCCCCACCCCTTTTGTTTTGCTATGAATACCGGGATAGGAACTCTGAAACACTTCCTGGATAGTTTGCGGTTCATTGTAGTATGACATCCGAGTACTTCCAAGCATACTACACTATTTATACGATCAGGTGTGAACATACTCGATGGCTGAGCATACTTGATAAGTGTATTACATAGTATGCAAGTATAAGACTTGGGACACAACCTTTTGATGGGAAAAATAGTTACAGTTGGCATGTGAGTACAGTGCATATCTGAAATAAGGCTGTTTAAAGGGAAAAATCATAAGGATAGTCTCTAGTCAGCCTCCTCTTAACATCAGCTGCATTGATTATTCTGTAATCTCCAGTTTTCTGGCTGAATCATGCTCATACACTAACCATAAGATAGTACCATTATGTACCAGAGAGTTTCGTTTGTGGAAATACTGTATCTGAACTCTGTATCTGGTTTAGAGAAGGCAGGTATATAGTGGATGCAGCTGTCCCATGATTCCTTTGTTTTTGCCTCTCCCTGCCTTAGAGGTGTGTGGTTGCTTGTCATGGTGCCATGGTGTTCTGTGCGGCCTTTTCTGTAGCTCTATCCCTGGTCCACCCCTGCTGTTAATCACACCAAACATGACAGTGCTCCTAATTGTTTGTGTGAAATGAGTAGTTTTGCCTCCCTGTGGGGAAACGGTTTCAGAATATCACCTTTTTCCTCTTCCTCCTCCTCCCTGCACTACATGTCCAAAAGCAGATTGATACTCAGTGTGTTTATGACAGTGTGCTTACAATGACTATAACATACTGGCACATACTGAGGCCTTTACTCATGACATGCACAGTAAATTATTGTGACATACTTTTTAATAATAGTCAATGTGAATTACATGACCGCCAATGGAATTCACAATGAATAAATATATATTTAAATGAAATTGAATTCAAATTGTCATCTTCATTGGTCACATGATTTTGAAGGTCTCTAGTTTACTCTTTATCATAATTAGGTGGAGATGGGGTACAATTTAGGCCATTTTGAAGAGTCGCAGTTCGTGGGGGAATCTAAGGAATTTAGGCTTATTGTTCTGCTTAGCCCATCTATCCATACAGTAATACATTATATTTACTTAGCAGACAGTCTTATCCAGAGCAGTTTACATAGGTCACAATTCGTGCATATTATCCATTTATACAGCAGGGTATTTCTACACCCCCCCCCCCCTCCCCGCGCCCAAGGACTTACTTATTACAGCACTCTTACTACATTGTTTAATCAAATTTAGCTCCTTGACTTTTGATGAAAATGGCATTGAAATGAAGGTTTTGACCAAGTAGTCATTGGTCAAGAGCAGATCTTTTGTTGTGTAGAGCATCCACATCTGAACATTCACTAACCTGACTCTGCTGTTGTGAATTGCCCAATATACCAACATTAAGGGAAGGCATTAAGTCCTTATAGGAAAAGATTGCTGTTGTTTTTCCTGCTAATGTTCTGTTATTTCTGATTTTTCATAACTTTGATTTCAGTGACTGTTCAATAAGCGTGACATCAGTAGTTTTCATTGAATGTGAGACAGCTCTGAGTGGAACGGATGTGTTCCATCTAACCACAATCTAACCACAGCCGCCTGCCCTGTGCCTTCCTTTTTCTTTGGAAAATTGTCATCTGATGCAGTAATAATGAAGTCATGAGCTGTGGTGACTGTTGTCTGTGGCAGACGTTTACAATCTGTGCAAAAAAAAATCTCATGTCCCCCACCACCAATCACCCCATGGTTTAAACCTGGGTCTGACGAATGGTTAAAACAGTGTTGTGCCAACTTGGAGATGGCAAACAGTCATAGCATTTTGGTATGCTCCTTCTATAGGCTTAGTTACCACACGACATGACTGAGTTGCTGTTTCCCCTGTTATTGTGAGTGTTCTCCCTGAGCCATACCCGGGTAGGGCTGCTGGATCAAGGCCCTGCCCTACCTTGGGCCTGCCTAGGCTGCCTGCACCATGCCGTACAGCTGCAGTTTTCTGGGACATTCTATGCACATAAACCCTCTCTCCCATGACACATGAGACCTGTTTCATGTGTTAATGTCAAGTCATGGGCTTGATGGGGTGCAGTAGATAAGAGATAATAAAAGCAGATGAGAGGCCAGTGGGATGACACTCCTGGATCAATTTCCATGGTGTGCAAGAGGCGCCTATTTTACCTGTCAGAGCCCTGGGTCACAGTCACGTTCTGGTTGTGTTTGAGTTCTTTGTAGCGCATTAATGCCAAGGAAACACCAAGCTCCTGTAACTGGGAAGATTATATATTCTAAATTTTATATTCTATATATATTCTAAATTACTTGCATTGTGTCCTGCTTGGGCTAAATTGTAGGCTTTTCATTGTTTTGGACTGCTAATTGATTAATTACATGCTCTCTGATGGAGCAAATTCATAATAGGAAAGGAACTATAGTATTTTCTTTACCGTGGTGGATCATTTCTTTTGAATCCCACAATACTCAGTGAACAAGTCATGTTTACATTTTTTACTGATTTGTAAGAAAACAAGAGTTTTCTGGAGATACGGTAAGAAGTGTATTTTATTCCTGCTAAGGCAGGAGAATGCCTTGGAGCTTAAATCATACAAGAGAAAGCAGTGTGTGGGGCTCCACCCCAGCAGGCTCTGGGTGGTCTACTTAGCGTAGCCTCCATCTCTGCCCATTGTGGGAACCTGTGTGAGCATATCGACGAGCCACACACCCCATGGTGCAGAGCAAAAACAGAAAAAAAGAGCTTGAGAAGGGCTTCCATGGCCACCATTTCTTTGTTAAGGAGGCCATTAAATACAAATCAGCTGTTGCGCCAGGGTCTTTGACAGCATCCCTAATTTCACCCCCCACCCCTCTCTTCTGGAGTCAGATGTTCCTGTTGGGGCCATGTCAGCTACCTGCTGATATGCGGAGCATGATTGATGAGTTGCCCAAGGTGTTGGTTAACACGTTGTCAGGCACTCATAATTTATACATCTTATCTCTGTCAGCGGAGAAGACTGTGTGGAGCATCCTTTTTGGAAAAGAAATCAGAGGCTTGTTTAGGCTCTAGTGTGTGGAGTGAAGCAATAACTTTGATGGTTACCCCTCCTAAGGTGGTAAGTGTCTCCACTCCAGCCCTCAACAGCCACCCCCACCCCCCACCCCCCACCCCTCATACACACAGACATTCTTGAGAAAGGACAAAGCGAATCTTCCGCTGAAAGCAGCCGCCTCTCCCTGCTTCTTTGGACAGTGGCCAAGGCATGTCAGAGCTCTGAGTTACAGCATAATTATACCTCCTACTGCTTTGAAATGGATTCTGGTAAATTCTAATTGTGACTGGGATTAGGAGCCAGTCTCTGTTGTTTCTCTGTGTTTTCTTCTATATTTTTCTCTTTATTCTCTTTGTAGTTGCTGTTTGTAGTGATGTTTTTGTTGTCCTCAGTGCCGCTGCCTCACCAGTTGTGGGAAAAAATGTAAATAAATTTTAGCTCCCAAATAAAGAACCGCATAAATATTTTGTCAACAGTTCAGGCTTTCTGAAAGGAGAGGCTCCACTGCCTCCATTGCCAAATAGCAACCCAAAATGAGGTAAGCATGCATCACATGTAGAACTACATTTCAAGATGCAAGTTATAAGGTTACATGTCTGTATGTATGTATGTCCATATGAAAACCACAGCCATTTCTAATAATAACAAATAATACTGTCAGCAAAGAGAGGGTACAGGCATCTTAGAGCATCTTAGAAAGCATGCATATTGTACATGTGTTGCTTAAGATCTAACAGTAGTGACTTACAAGTGGAATTACGTGACATTTGCCTTTCTCACATAAAGATGGTGACTTTCCGGTATGAGCCAACAGGGGGTATCTTTACTTCCAGTTAGCCATCTTCCCTATTACTAGCGAATCAACAATGGCACAGTCAAGAAGCAAGAAGTGGTGTTGTGTACCTTTGTGTACAAACAGCAAACAAAAACAGCCCTATTTAAGCTTTTACGCATTTCGCCGTGATGAGGACCACAAGAGACAGGGGTGTACTGGGAAAGAAATTCAGCCCTGGAATGGGGGGTGCTAGGGAATTAAAGTATACTTGGCTACAATTCTCAAGTTCTGTCTACAACTGAGACTGCCTCTTAATTAGTTATTGTGCATGGACTTTACAAACGATTATATTCTTCCAAATATACGTCACATAGCGAGTTTTATATCATCGCGTTTAATGCAGCTATGTAGCTAGTTAGGTACATCAGCGGTCCTGAAGTTCCCGCTAGGTAGCCAGCTAGCTAGCTAGCTAGCTTGCTTGCCTTGATAACGGCACACAGCTAATTGAAAACTTGTCTTGTTTTATTTAGTGTTAATTTAAAAAAATGCATTGTTGGTAAGCTTATGCAACTAAGCTCTGCTTGAACTAATCATGACATGACTTTGTCAGTGTAAAAGTAAAGGTTTACATATGAATGTGTGTCATTGAAAACTGCTGTGCAACATGCCTTAGTGAAAGCATTCATGAAATTATGGTATCTTGTTATTGAAATAAACGTTCATTTCTCAGTCCTCCCAATTGAACCATTTCATCAGATGATAGGCACACAGAGAGGGCCAGTAAAGAGACAGACAGGGCCAATAAAAACTTTATGGATTTTTTGACGGTCCAACGGCCCACCAATGCGGCGGCCCACCAGGATTTTTCCCGGTATGCCCGATGGCCAGTACACCACTGGCAAGAGAGTATGGATTCAAGCCATCAAGAGAGAGGAAGGCCCACTGTTTAACATCTGTGATGATACAGTTGTGTGTAGCATGCACTTTCACAGCAACGACCTGTTTACAACAACTAGTGGTCTCAAAAGAATTCAAAAAGATTCGGTGCCTTGTGTTTTTCCATGGGTCTCTGACAGAACCCCAGCCAGGAAATCCGTTTATGACAGGTCAACTGAAAGACTGGAGTTTGATGTTCGTTGAGTCAAACCTTGCTGTGGTCCAGAAAACGTTGATGTTGCTAGCGTTGCTAGCCAAAGCATCTCCTTCAACAGATGGATGCAAACAATAATTTAGTCAACGCTTTTGCTCCTTTTGCCCCCTAACAGATTCAGTGTTATCTTCACTACACCTCCAGTTTGTCTGGCTCCTCATTCTTTTTAAGTGACCTGTAGAACTGTGCTCTTATTACGACACTACCATCTACTACATCGGACACTACACCAAAAAGAACATGCACGTAACAAACATGGATGAATATTAAACTATCATGACATATGTTATGACAATGAACAATAGTAATAATTCATTTCATTTCATTACACAGCTTTATTGAAGTGCATTTACAAGCTGCTAGGTGGCTTGATCTAATGTTAGCCATCTCTCCGTAGCTAGCTGACATTACCTTCATAATTAAAGATAAACTGTTCATGGAACAGTTTATATCTACACTCCAGTTTGGATAGTTTTGTTTTGCAATATATATATATATATTTTGCAATATATATCCACCGTTTCAGAGCCGGAATCTTGGCAGATTTGCCAAAGGTCTGGAGAACATCAGAGAGACACACACATCTTCGCTGAAGGTAGCCATCGTTGACCGGAAGTAACTTTATGCCCTGTTGCTTTCCAATATGGCGGCGTGAAAAAGGCCCATTAAGAGGGTTGGGATAGTAGGCAAGGTGATATTAACTGGGCTCATCTGTACTTACATTTGTTAAACCTGCTTGTAGATTGTGTAATTACACCTGTGCATGGTAATTATTATGTAGCTACAGTGTAAATGCACAGGCGTTGGGGATAATTAATGTAGTTGGACCAGGCAACTGTTGAACAGCAAAAGAAAGAAGATAGAAGGCAGTCTGTACATCAGAGTCAACCACAGAGCGTCACACTTTGAGACAAAGCCCAAGCTCCTGATAATAAGACCACAGAGCACTGGCTATAGAACACCAGACTGTGAGGGACTTGGGAGCTCAGGCATGTTCTGGAATGGTTTGGAACTGGTGGATGGATTTGAGTCATGAAAGAATGTGTGAAAGCCATTTTTGTTTTTCTTTATGCAACTATGTATTTATATATAAATTATTCAGAATCTCAAGTTGTACACTGTAGTAGGCTCAGCTCACGGCTACAACCTTTGAACTCGCACAAGGAACACTGAGGCAAGAACAAATGCAATTCTCTGATTACACCTGCATGCAGCCAACATCTTTTTTTTGCACTGCAAGCCATATTGTACTCCTGCAGAATTGTTGCTTACTGGAAGACAACTGACATCATCTGAGCAGCTCAGAAGCATCTGATGAACCTCAGAGTGCCTGAGAGCAGTGAGACAGGGAAACCCAAGCAGATTCACCCACCCCTATCCCTGTTGGAAATTAATCCAGTTTGTTTGGCTGCTGTGGGCTCCCAAGTCATTGGTGTAATGATGATAGGCCTGGGTTTGAATGTGGCCCATAGAGCTATGGCTATAATCAGCTACGTGGTGCCCCTTCTTTTTGGCTTTCTTCTTGCAGAGTCCATGTTACTTGTCTAGTCTCTAGCAGTAAAAGCTTGGCACTGTGTTTCCAAATGTGTCAAAATCTGTTCAAAAATGAACTGCTTCTGATCTTTTATTTCTGCTACTCCAAGCTTGGTTTTTTAAAAATATTGTTGATTGTTTCTTTTTACTACAACATGTGTTAGCAAAATAACTTTGATTCGGACACCCCTTGTCTCAGTTGATCTTGTTTATAGCTAAAAAAAATGTGCTTTTTATTTTTGAATGAACGGTTGTCCTGAAGTCTGCAGTGTACATAAAGGTATGCTTGAGGCTGCAGCTTCAAGCTTCTTGGTTTTGTATCTTGCATACTGGAGACAACAGTCCCCTGATACCACTTTACCTTGCCTTTGAGCAAAATGTGTGCTATAAACAACTATGAAGAATCAAGTCAATTCGGCTACATAAACATACTCGCACAGAGAGGCTGTAGTGCACATCTTCAATAATAGAACTCAGATTGGATGTTTCAGTAGCAGGTGAAAATTAACCCCTGCCATTATTTTCTGCTGTTAGCGATGTCTGACAAGTAAATCTTATACTTAGCAATACATGATCAGCTTAATTCTGTTGTTAGCAATATATGACCAGCTTAATCCAATTGTTAGCACAATATAACCCACTAAATTCTGTTTTCAGCAATTTATGATCATCTTAATTCTATTGTTATCAATATATGGCCAGTTTAATTATACTGTTAGCAATATATCACTAGCTGAATCCTATTAGCAGAATATGATCTGATTCTATTCTCAAAAGTATGATCTATTTATAAAGTATGACCTTTCTCTCCTTACAAAAGATTTTAAGCAAATGTTTCATGTAGGAATCAAAATAAGTTCATACAAAAAAGCTGTTCCTAGCAGTCCTTTTCTTTTGTGGAGTTCTCTTCCGAATTGTATGCTTTCACCATAGACCCCACATTGTTAGTGGTCTTCTGCATTTCTCCTCCAAGGTCAGCTGGTGGACTGTGACACCTGTCTCTCTGACTAAACCCACTGTGTGTGTATCCTATCATAAGAATTGGTCAGAAACAGGAGACCCTCTTCAGTACCTATCTGCTGTACCAGGGCTTCTTTCTCAAACTTTAGTGGTAGGTGTTGTAGTGGATGTGGAAAATAACTTGTGGAGATGACTGACACATGATCAGCTGATTGAATTTCAGTCTCAACCTGCAGAGGGCTGACTGTGCTGGAGCCTCTGGGATAGCTGGCCTCAGCTCCATGCCACTCCTGCAGGTTTGAAAGGGACTGTCAGGGCTCAGGCAGGGACTCAGGCGCAGACAGCGAGGCAAGACGCAAAATGCGTGTTTATTAAATCCAAAGCAAAGTCCAGAAATCGAGGTCAAAAACAGGCAATGTCAAAAATCCAGGAATTCACAGCAAACAATACCAAGAAACAGATGCAAAGACGAGGTCAAGCAAAACAGGCAAAAATTGGAGGGAGAGGGAGAGGGAGAGGCAGGCAGGAAGGCAGGCAGGCAGAAAAAAAAACGGCTTGTAGCATAGCAGATGAACTGAGACGAACTCACAACGAGACACGCAACAAACAGGGAATATATAGGGCTTGGCTGACGAGGGAATGGGATGCAGGTGTGCAGGCAGGCAGGTGGAGATGATCAGGTAATCAGGTGGGCAGAGACAGGGCAGAGAGCAGGGCAGGGCTGGAACACAGGGGAAAAACCATAAACAAAAGCACATGGCCAGGGAAACAAAAACACCCGGCTTAAGATGCCGCAGTCCTGACAGGGACAGAGTCAAGGTTTGTGGCAATAGAGCTATTATGCAAAAATGACTGTAGGCATCTGTTTCTGTATAACCTCTGTGCTTGTATAATTTTATTAAATTAATGCAGGTGTGTGATACCAGTGTTAACCCTTTCATAATCACACACCGATGTGTTTAGCCCTTTCACACATACGGTCAAACTAGTGTGATTAGATCACTAGATTGGAAAAATTCTAGCTAACATTAGCTTTGAGAAAACAGTCATTTAACGTTACAAACTATAGCAAATGCGGCAGTCAAAACTATGAGAAGCTTAATAACTCTAATGAAAACATAACAAACCATGTAACGTAACATGCGCACTACATAGCATAAAATAAGTCGTGCAAAAGGGTTAAGGCAAAGTGGAGATGATAGTTGGGGTTAGTTCCATGTCAATTCAGTCACCTAAGGAAATGAACTGAAATCCCATTCAGGAATTGAATATTAGTCATTGTTACCTTTAAAGATTTTTCAATGAATCAATTTCCTGAAATGACTGAATTGAAATGGAATTCACCCTGACTGATGGAGATTGGAGCTTGTGAGTTTGGTAGAAACTGGTGGAGTTTGTGACTCCAGTAGAGATTGGAGTTCGTGTTTTACCTTCAGATGTTATTTGAACATTAGTCTGCTCTTTTCTCTCTCTAGAATAATGTCCAAGCATACCATCATGAGAAAGAGTGCTACATGCCACATTTTCAGAAACTCTAAACCTGAGAGCTACATGCAAGTTTAAGAAAGAACCCAGTGTCTCTCACATCACTGCAATACTACAGCCAGCAGTTGCACTCCTGGGGCAATGAGTCAGTGGTTTGTGAAGATTATTTATTGCTGGTGACTTCAGAATGAAAACCTTTGTATACTGAGCCATGATAAAGCAACACCCTGTTTTTTGACTCATTAATCTGCATGAACACAAAATGGACATTCAGCTAGATTGCTCAGAGGCAACTTGTTTAACACTCAGGGTCATGGCAATGTTTCAAAAGTCCTTTTCTTAATTTTCTTTCACAATCATGATATATGATGTCCCCTGCTAGCAAGTAATGTACAAAATGTACAAAACATGTAAAATAATTATGAATTATTAGGTTTAGCCAGTAATTGAATATGCCATCTCTCTGTAACCTCAGGACTGTAATATGACATTCAGTTTATGTATGACATATAGTTTATGTAGTTGCTCAATATAAAGGTAGCCATGTATATTGAAGACCTCTATTTCAGACTGTCATTAATACTGTCATACATAGGTACAGACTTGGAGAGATGCTACCTGAAAAGCTTGGCTCCGCCTGATCATTTTCATTTGAGCTGTTCTGTGTTACAGGGAGAGAAATTTAATTGTCCTAATTTGTGGAGAGATGCTCTTTTGAATCATTCAAACAGCAGGTGGATTCACTGATCAATGATCCACACAGTGAATGGTCCACCACCTCTCCAGGTGTAACAGGCCCTGCTTTCTGTGAGGAACTGAAAAAACAGCCAGGAAGAGAAAGCACACGTGCTGGAGAGAAGAGTAAAATTGTTTTCTTAAAAGCAACAGTTACAGATAGCACTGTTTGTTGTAACAAGATTTTAATGTTTTTCTCTAGAAGACTTTATTCTGTGGGATTTATAAGCATGGCATATAGATGTCCACTTCCATTTACAACACATGTTATTCACCCTGAGACTCTTACTGGGGCTCCCTGCTCTCTCTCTCCCATGCTTTTTTCTTCAGGTTTAAATCTAAATCAACACTCAAGTTCAGCTAACAGTTCACCAGGGGGTTATTTTATGTTTTCCATAGAGAGATGAACCTCGTTAAAATCTCCACACTTCACATCCAACATGTTTCTTTATTTAAAAATGCTTTGTTGTCTTGAGGATGCCCATGATAAATGAACTCTGAATATCAGACAGAAAGTGGTTTAGTTTCACACCAAAACAAAGCTGGGTGGTTTGTTAAAATTCAGTATTGTAACCAATAAAATGGCTCAATTGTCAGGCACAGTTGTCTAAAGCCTAGGTTATACTATTTACACAGTCAGCCCACACTCCCAGATGTAAATTGCTCATGCAGTAGATTGTAAAATAACATTACATGCAATCCACACTTCCCTTAGTGTTCAGTCTCCATTCAGACATATACATGATGTGGCATGTGACATGGATGCTTCCAGGAGGCTTTCTGATGTAATAAAACTCAATACGTGTTGAGGTAATACAAAAAAAAGGAATTACAGAAAAGTCAAACCTTTTATGACTACTTAAATATTGTAGTCTAGTGTACAATATTTGTTGTCTAGTGTCAGCTTCTCACTATCTCAAGGTCAAAGATGTAGGGAAAGCCCAAATTTGAACCTACTGCTGTCATGACTCAGGCAAGGACTCATTGCAGACCACAGGAGCTTCGGGTTCCAGACGGATTTATTAAATCACTAGGCAAGATCGCAAACAGTAAACAGGCAGGGTCGAAACCAGAAAGGCAGTCCGTGGGCAGATCCAGGATCAGGAAACAGGAACAGGCAGGGTCGAGCACCAGGCAGGCAGAATATCGGGCAATCAGGGCAGAGCGGCAGGCAGGAATCAGGCCGAAGAACAGGCAAGTCGAAACAGGGGAGCAGCACACAGACGCAAAACCGGCAGGGACGAAACAGGCAAAAAAGCACACTGCTACGAACTAGCAACAGGACAGGGACACACAGGGAAAATATAGGGCTGGGCTGACGAAGGAATGGGAAGCAGGTGTACAGGCAGGCAGGTGAAGGCGATGAGGCAATCCGGCGGGCGGAGACTGGGCAGGGAGCGGACCAGGGCTAGAACACAAGGAAAACAAAAGCACATGGACAGGGAAAAACAAAAACACCACAGCTAAGGGGGCAGAGCACTGACAACTGCAATAACAGCATTTCGGATGGATGCAGGGGCATATTAACTATAACTATAATATAAGTATCAGCACTAAACATAGCATGTCAGGTAAAGTAATACAGTTGCATCTTTCTGTATGATAACATATACTATAGTGGTGACATGAGTGCTAATTCAGAAAAAAGAATGAAAACATTGGACTTACCTTAGAATTGTTGATGAACACTGCAGTGTTTTTGTGACCAATCACAGCATAGCATCACAATTTTGTCATAAAATAACTGTTAAACATGCCAGATGCACTGTGCAATGTATAACAGCCATAAAGCAGCATCTGGAGGGCCTTGCCTTCTTGTCTTTGGTCATTTGGTGAGTTTTTTACTTTCTTATTCTGCCTATATATTTGTACCTGTTTGCAGGACAGTTTCAGTAACTTTAATTAAAGATCTACAGTACTTTCATTTTTCGACACAATGGCATTTTAAGCTTTGTATTTACTTACAAGTTTTTTCTTTGAAAAATCATGCTTATGAAGGGCAGATTTTGTCACAGAGGCACCTGTCAGATGTTCCTTCCGATTATGAGTTTGCAAGTTTTACAGGAAATTCTTTCAAACCTGATGTCCGCTTGGGCAGAGAGGTGGCTGCTGCCATCAGGTGTTAAATAACGCCTTGGACTGAGGACAGTGAAATGACAGTCCTCTTGCACACAGTCTAAAAGAGGCAAAACACAGTACTGAGAAGCAGTCAGGACCACGCAAAGCGGTGACCAACAACAGCACTGAGACATTTGGCAGCAAGTAAGCCACTACGCTGTAATTGGCGAGAAAACATATATGGGAGCAAATAACTCCCTGTCACAGGCATTAGAAGAACCGACTGTGATGCTTGGTGGAGCTGGCATAGGGAAAAGTGGAGGGAAAGCAAATGGCAGGGCTAATGAAAGCCTCAGAGCAGCAGGACATCACAGTGCTCAGAATAAAGGCCATGGCCAAATGGGGGCAAAGCAGGAGACAAAGGCAAAAAAAAAAACTTTCTTGAAAGTCTGATATTTTTAGTGCACAGTGATTATTTTGGCATTTTTTATCATTTCAGTTTAAAACAACAAGATGTTTCTCAAAGGAAAAGCAAAAACCATCCTCCCAACCTGGTATGGTTGGGACTACAACATGCCTTTCTAAGAGGGACACAGCACACAGTTGCATTCCTCAGAGTTATGGATCAAGGGTCGTCAATGGTGTAGTGTTCTGCCAGAATGATTAAAGACAATGTAGTAGCTAAAAAGACTTTCACAGATCTTTTTCATTCTGTTTCCACTGTATATTATTTTTTGTTTTTTCACTGTCTATAAATAACTAACTAACTAACTAAATAACTTTTTGGCCACCGTGTTTATTTGATGTAACATTGTAGCTGTAGATGTTTCATAATAACTGTTTGCTGTATGTGTTCACATTTAATAATACAGTTTAAGCAAAATTACCACTCTGTTTGGAAAAACCCAAAAAAATGGGGGTCCTCTCCATCTCCTTTGTCTTAGGTTAAAAGGTCCCCCCTGCTGGGCCATTAAAGCTATCCCTTTCTTCTGTACCTAAATATGTTTAAAAACCCATTCATTTTGGCTTGCTTTTGAAAGGGGAGTTTAACATTCTCACTGACATGAGCTGGAAGTCTTTAGATCCCTCTCTACTTTTCTTACACTCCTGAAAGTGTCACCAAATAATGCACATCGCACAAAGCCACCCACCCCCTCTGCTCTCAGCATTAGTGAAGACCCGAAATCAGAGGGGTTTAAGTAAAATGCCCTTGAGCCATTAAATTTACTTATTTGTTTGTTTGGCAGACAAAGCTGCTCTTGTATTGTCAGGCAGCTGCACAGGCAGCTGTAGTCTCCGTTAAGATGGCCACCCCGTCGCTGCTGCCGTTCTCATTAATCACAATCTCCCACTATTTATCCCAGCACAGCTCATTCTGCGTCAGCTCACACTGCGGCGACACCCTGTACTGAGGTAGGAGGAAGCCTAATTATTAACCGTTGCAATGACAGGCTGAGCAGTGAGGTAAACAAGGTTTCTGACAGCCCCACGGAACACTGTGGCATCGAACGGCAGCAGCAGGTTGCCACCTGACCCGTTTACGCTCAGAAAACCTGTTTTCTGTCACCAGCCTCTCAGTACTTTTGTTCAACAGACAAAAGTATGGAAATGTAGCAGATAAAGATCACTTTCAACATCGAATTTCAAAATGATCAAATGAATCTCCTTATATCCTTGGTGTTACTGATTTCATTGGGTTTGATACAACAATGTAACATGTATTTTTTCTCAAATACTAGCAGGAAAAGACTAAGCAAAGAGAGTAAGTCAAGAGAAAAGAGCATGATCAATACATTTTGTGCGGGGAGTAGGGGGTAGATATAAATATTTCCTTCCAATACACCGTTTATAAATTCAGGTGCAGAAATCCATTAGCAAGTGTGCAAGGTGTGTGGTTTCCTCCCAGTCTGGGAGCAGCAGCCTGTTTCATTCCTCCAAAGACATGATGGCAGGCAGGCTACAGGAAGAAACAGAAGTCACAGCGACAATACCACGAGTGAGAGGTTTCTTTTCATGAGTTTCAGATCTCCAGATAATGAAACAGATCAAGCTTCCATCGCTGAGCAAACATAAACATCTCTGGCTCCTAACAGATAGTGACGTGGCATTATTTTCAAACGGAGACAGGAGTGTCTGGTACAAGTGTTGATGGCTTCCATTTTTGGGCAGGGGACACGTGTTTCTTTGCTTGTCACACATCTGTCTCTCTTGGTTTGGTTAAGGGCCAGCGGGATTCACACGTTTACTTTCCAAGGGCAGTTTTAATGCAAAAAGAAACGCTTTCATGATGAAATTCTTTCCTTTGACCTATAAAGAAAAAAAAAAGAGTTAAGTGTGAACCAGCACTCCAGAGATTTCAGGAAGCTAAAGTCATGTCATATTGATTATAGCTGAGAACAGTTTTTCTGAAAAATTTAAACAGTGAAAATTAGGTTGCTTCCAGTTTGTGTCTGTAGTCATTAGAGTGTTGTCTGTGTCTTCAGGTGTTCCTTCTAAGGTTATGGCCTTTGGCCTGTGTCCTTTTGTGGCAGTGTCATCCATGTTGGAACGTGCACCCCCCCCCCCCCCCCCCACCCCACACCTCTAGGTTCCTCTGCCCACTGCTCACATTTTTGAGAAAACAAACTCGGGAAGAAAAGGGGGGAGAGTAGAGACAGCCGTCAGTCATTGCACTGTTAGAGTTAAAAGCCCTGACATAGGCGGCGGCAATGACACTGATTCCTCCTGAATGGCAGGTACATCAACATCTGGTTGTAAGCGAGTGAAAGGCAGACAGTTGGGCTCCTTTGTTCTCTACCCAGCCCTCTCGGAGGTATGGCAGTATGCTGATGGATATTATCATTCTTAATGTCAGTAATAGCTCTGAGCCAGAGAGATACTCCTCTCTCTATTCTGCTGCACTTTTGCAGCCCTGCTATGCTTCCAGATCTGAGCTGGAACCCTCAACTGTATCAGTACAGAGGACTTTTAATGTATGTTCTACGCTGAATAAGGTGCTGTGTTCCCCTAGCTATCTATAGAAAGTTATGTATTTGTTGACTGTTCATTTTTGGGCAATGTACAGTGGACCACACTCACACTGGATTTGGCGGTAATGGAACTGACCCACGCGCTTCTAACCACATATGATGCACTGTCAGGGTTAAAGTGTAAATGATACACCAGTAATATAGATGAGCGAAAGGAATCCTCAGGTCTGTGAACACAAATCTGTATAGCGAACAACACATTCTGTGGATCAAAAAGTCAAGCTCAAATACCTCATAAACACCAATTTTATATTTTTACTCTGGACATGGACCTATTTAAGGCCTTTTTCAGAAAAAAGTCATGATTCAACAGTGTGCATTTTTGTGGATTACCCCTGTGTGTCTGAGGGATGTTGTAACAGAATTGCAGTTGTACTGGCTTTTCTTTGAGAATGTTAAGTCCTCACTAGAGCAGTGCATGCTGTGACAATACTGCTCCATTTTCCCTGATTTCATACAGAGAAAAAAACAGAATACTATTTTTTTATTCTACTGATCTTTTGGACATAGCGAGAGTGGCAGTTGGGCTGGTGGGTAGCGACCAAAGAGGGTGCAGCACTGTCACTGGAGCGATGGTGGACAGACACACCAAGGCGACAGCAGTGCATGGGGCAGATGAGATGGGCTGTCTTCATCCTGTCTCCACCCCCGCATTATCAGTAGGGTGCTAAGGATAAGACTGGGCCTCCGGAAGATTTGCAGCATGGGATGATCTGGGAAGCATCTTTCATTACCCTCCACATTGCAGAGCGAGGAGACAACAGATACGGCCTATTTCTGAAGGCCCTATTTGTCCTAGGCAGGTAGACGGGGTGTGCGTGTGTGTGTGTGTGTGTGTGCGTGTGTGTATGTGTGTGTGTGTGTGTGTGTGTGTGTGTGTGTGTGTATGTGTGTGTGTGTGTGTGTGTGTGGGGTGGGGGGTGGGGGTTGGTGGGGGGGTGGGTTCCTCTCCTGGAGCAGACAGCCTGCCTAACACCTCTCCACACCCTTCCCAGGCCCAGCTCAATGAACGAGGCCCAGCTGAATGCCATAGGCCTGAGCTGTCATGCAACACACTACCGCCACAGAAACAAAAAGTACATTTATTTCCTGTATATCAGCAAATTCTTTGTGTATTTACACAGGCTCTCAGGTCTCCAGCTAGCACCTCTTTTTTGAGGTTGTCTGATGTTAAATGTTATTTGTCCATTTAAAAGATAAATAGACTTACACTTATTACATTTTGCAGGTGTTCTGGGTTTTTCTATTGTCCATGCTGTGGATCCTGATAATTAGGAGTTGACTTAATTTCAGTTGGAAATAGTTAATTGCATCACATTGCTTGGTTGTGAGGCTGGAACATATCTTGTCAAAAATTAATACCATTGCTTTGTTGTTGTCTTTCAACAGAGTGACCTAGGGTTCCCCAGGCACTCCTCCACTCTGTTGTAGCATGGGGAGCAGGATCCACAGCTCTTATCCAGAGTTTGCTTTGAGTCTGAGTTTGACCTTCCTTTCCTTTAATATCAGAAATAAACAGTGCTGGGGCAAGGATGTAGAGCCTCAGATCTGATTCCTGATGCATCGTGTAGGACACAGCCCATTGGTATGTAATGCTGCACATGGAGTTGTCTGTAGCCTCATCATAAGCATGCGCCATTGCGCTGCCACCTGCCCGACTAAACAAGGTGCAGAACCCTGCCCATGCCATGTAGCCATGCTTGCTTTACTGGAGCTGGGCATTAAGCTTTCTGAATTGCATGTATGTTAAACAAGTGAATTGAATTATACACTAACACTAACCACTTGTCCAAATGCTTATAGCTTCTGTTTGATTATAGCTCACTTCTCTTGTGGATGAACGTGAAAGATGATACATTACATACTCAGTGATGGTCTTTTGTTTTATGCATGAGATATTTCATTGTCATTCTGCAAAAACACTCTCCTCGATGTTGACTGAGTGGATCTGTAAAACTCTGATGCCATAACATGTGGTGGGTTTAAATGGAGTGCCCTAATCTGAGGAGGGACTGTTATCATTTACTAACTGCTTCTGAGTACTAACTGCTTCTGAGTATAATAATAATAATAATAACAATAATAAATAAATAAACAAACAGGGCTATAATTTTCAATAATCTTTCATAGTACCTGCTTTCACAGGTTCAAAGGTAATTGTGCTGCTGTTTGCAAAACAGAAAGTTAACCTGGAATTTTTGGAATATTGAATCTGCCACTGCAGTGGGCGACAGCAGTTAGCTGTTATAATTCTATGTTTACACATGCCACATTGTATACAGAGGTAAACCTGTGAAATGTTGATATTTTACATTAAGAAAAGTGGCTTCCATTAACATCATGTTGTATATTACATTATGTTATCAACATGGTGGTACTGGATGAGCTGTTGTGAAACAAGTGACTGTTGCAAATAAATATCAGAATGTCTTGAATTATTCTGTGAATGAGAGCCTTCACCTGTCCCCAAAACTTGCCAAAGTGTTTGTGTAAAAATCTGTTTAGAGGATCCTGCATTGTCTTTTCAACTTAATAGTAATAGTAGACAGTAATAATACACAGATTTGCTTCAATCAAGCTTCAGACTAGTTCGACGCAAAACAGGGCACAGCCAAACCAAACAAGCTGCTGAAAGGGAGGCTCCTGTTCTCCAGCCACACACCTGTATTTAATGATCGTTAAATTATGCAGTTGGGGCTTGTTAACCAAACACACACATAATTATGCAGACAATGACAATTAACTAAATATATATTTTGCACTTTCTTTTCTCCTTTTTTGCATGCATGTGGTTATGTGTGTACATTGGCCAGCACTATCATATATACCACCTGAAAATAAGCAAATGCTGAAAATGAGTATATTAAACAGTTACATACATATAATAAATGGAACATGTAATATTCTTAAACAAATAAGGAATCATTATGCACTATGCAAACAGCATGCTTCGTATCACCAGAACAAGTGTCTTGGTATTGACTCAACCAGTTAAAGGCATATTAAATAATGGTGATGTAGGATACCCTATAAAAGTCAACTTGAATGGATTTAAACTATTTCCAAAAAAGCTTTGAAAGGCATTGAAATAGGCCAAATAAATAGCACAATAGCCATGAACAGGACTCTTGTTCCTTCTGTCAATGTTTGTGTAACACAAGTAGCACTTAATTGTACTGAAATGATAGACTATTTATGCATTTGTCTTGATAACATTAAAAGTAAAATTTTTCATGACTGGCATCCAAGTTGAAAGGAACACTCTGAAAACACTGATGTTCAGCAAGAAAAAAAGAGAAAACAATTCTATGCTTGTGATGCAAAAGTGGACATAATTTTTCAAAATAACATCTTTGTCAAGGTTCCAGGAAAATGGGGTGTTATGTGCCACAAAAAACAACACACCCCCCTCCCCACACCTCAGATTACACCATGGTCAACAGACAGTGGCTGGCCTTTCAGGAGGCAGACCCTTGAGGAGCTGAATGTCTAGGCAGCGGAGGGTGTCAGAGCAACCACCCACACCCATCGGGAAAAGGTGCTTAATTGTAATGATTAGCGCTCTCTCGCTCAGAGATAATTCCATAAAAGGTCCTCAGAATGCCTATTGTTCAACATAATCACACCGGCCAGCTCTCTTTCATCTGATGGGCAAGATCAAAAGGGGGATTGTTGCAGGCTGGGGCCACCCCCCTAAATCTGTAAACCCCAGCCGCTTCTCTCTTCAAAAGACGTCAGAGAGGCTTATTGTGACTCTTTTTTTGCAGAACATTCACAGTTCACCTGGGTTTTGTGATTCTGAGGGGGCGACTGGGTGAAATGAATTGCTGGTAACATGGGCCAGATCAGAGCACCAAGGCTTTCACTGCTGCAGCCAGTGGAGTACAATTCTGGGTGTTTGGATTACATCCAGAATTAAAATGCCATTATCAACCATTGCTATTCTGCAATTTCAACCATTGCTATTCTGCAATTTCATAACAGAGATCTGAAATGCATTTTAGAATACGTAATATCACAAACGTATAGACATATATTACGTGTTGTAATGAAGACATGCCAAGGCTTGCTAAAACATGACATGTAGCCTAATTCATTTGTAAAACTTCAACACAGTTTGAAATGAAATGCTTGTAAAACAGGCTTGTGAGCGTTGTGGTCAGTTACATAAATGCTCCTAATTCCACTCCTCCTATAAGTTAATTCCCTTAGTTCAGTTTCACAACAATTTCTTTCTGTTTCCATGATTCTCAGATCCAATTCAGGTTATTTCAGTTTGGTGTAAGCCACCTTATTTCTGTTTTACCTTCCAAAATGAGAGCTGTATGAGAACTCACAACACATGAAAGAAATGTGCATTTCTAAAACTCTTTTTACCCATTAGAACAAATCAACCCCAAATTTTTAAATTTATGCATATTGAGGGAAGGTAAAACTTCTGTATGCACAGAAATTTAAAGCTTTATATTATGTTGAGTTTGGAAACTCAAGAGTCATAGAAGAAATAAAACACCAGATTTTAACTTTAAAATCTAAGGTCATTGTAGCCATTGTAGCCACGCTAGGGCTATAGTGTGTTTTGTCTGCAGTAAGCAGTGGTGATCCTTAATTCTCATCTAACTTAATTTATATTAGACACTCAGCTTTTAAATGATTGGGAGTCGAGTACAAGTAAAGTATTGCACTTGTAATGTTGCATCATGTCCAATAAGTTAGAAAAGATAATTCTCTTTTTTGACAGTGTCTTCTCCAGTTCAGTTCCAATTCCAATGCATCTAATTCAAATAGTTATTGATTCCATACTTCTTTGCATATGAATATGCACCAAACGCATAATTTTGATTTAACCCAGGACAAATCACAGTCACTTTTAGTGTACTCATGTTTAAGCAGGCTGCCCCATGCTCCCCTGGTGGAGATACTGTCAGATCTGTCCTTGGGAGTGAGAGTTGTCTCTCAGCTGTCTGTTCATGACTGACAACACCCTGTGGAACTCATCCATCCATCCACACACCTCACAAGCAGAACCTGAAACCCTGATTACTCTCTGATGATGTGTCACTCTGCATCTTTCTCTTTCTCCTGCTCTGTCCCTTTCTCTCTCCCCACTGTCCATCCCTATCTATCTCCATAGTTATCTTTTTCCATTCTTCTTTAATCTTTCTCTCCATCCCTCTTGCTTTTCTGCCTTTTTTCTTGTTTCTCTTTCCTTTTCTCCACCCTGTCTTTCTCCCCTCTCTCCATCCATATCTCCCTCTCTCTTTCTCTCTCTCTTACACTGTCTCCATCCCTCCTACCTCTGTCTACCCTTCCCTCTCCCACTCTCTATATCTTTCCTTCCCTGAAGTCCCTGTCTCCACATCCTCCACCTGTCTCCATCATTCTCCATCTCCCTCCATTCCTCTCTCATTCTCCCTCCTTTTCTCTCTCCCTCCCCCCACCTCTCTCCACCTCTTTCTCTCTCCTTCTTTCCCTATCTGTCAACGCAGAGAGAGACACACAGAGTCAGCAGTGAGAGCAGCATGCCTTTTTTTCAGGGGTGCCTGTATTGGCACTGCTGTCCTGCCTTTGAAGTGAAGCACTCCCTGTGTGAGTGGATCCCTGCAAGGGTAATTAGGAGCCCCTGCTTTGGGCGGGACAGTCGTCTGATGCTCAGGACTGCAGCTCAGAGGAGAACAAAAAGACCCCTGGTGCTTCATCCTCACAGAGAAGAATAGGCATCTCCAGGAAAACAGCTAAATCTAGTTGTAACATTAGCAATATGTTACATGTCAGGTCATTAGCATGCCATGTTAATGTAGGAGGTGCTCATCGTACTCATAGAATAGTAGCAGGTACTCATTTGTTAAGTCAGACAGTGTTATCTGCTTACTTTTTAGCGGTAGCTGGAGCCAGAGTCATAGTTACAGTAGTAATAGCAGCAGCAGCAATAATAGGCAGTGCTTCCTGTTGACCCGCTGTATAAGTGATCATTTTTTAGATGTTGACGGGTTAAATACAGTACAAGTTTAATTATGAAAAAATGTCAAAAATCATTTGTTTATGCTTTATTGTTTCCCTGAGTTGATGGCAATCTAAATAGGCAAATCTATTTATATAGTCCTACAATTAAGGTTTGTGGAGATAACTTTCTACATCTTTTTCGAAAAATTGTAGGCTGTTTTTTTCTAATCACAAAGACAGACAAAACACGCTTAATCCAAATAGTGCATTCTTTATTCATCACCAGGATTTTTGCAACAAAAGGCTTTGTAACAAAAAGGCCCTCCTGAGGGGGCTACGTCATAAGGCACGAAAATCATTGATTTTGTTAGTTACACTACAAGACACGAACCGAATTGTCAGTACTAGACCACCAGCCAAATGTTTTTATTATTATTTTTACATTTATTTAGGCTATTTTTAGCTTTGTATTTTAGCATTTCCTCAATTTCTGCCTCCACTCCGCAGAATTATGCGCGGTGGGCGCAGCGCTGTGCTAAAGAACCCATTCATTTCTATGTGTTTGCGTGGCGCAAGAGCGCATCGGCGCTCCGCTGAGCTGAGCGCAGCGCAAGGCCGCACCTGCCATCCCTGTGCGTTGCGCCGAAGTTAAAAAATGACGTCAACTCAGCGCGTCCAATTGCAGAGAATCTGACAGCTCCGTGCACACAGGTTCGCAGAAAAATGGAGATGAAGCTGATTTTGGCGGTGTACCCTGAAATCTACAATACTAGTTTAAAAACATACCGGGACATAAACAGAAAAGCCATGATTTGGAAAGAATTTTCCAACAACCTAGGCTTAACAGGTGTGTTTAAAAAGCGTTAGAAACGTGATGTTTTCTATTTTCATAATGAAATGTTAGCCTGCCTTTGTTTAAGGATGTCATGGACCCACACCCTCTTCTTTTTTATCAGCTCGTCTCCTCCTCATCATCAGCACAACTAAAGCCAGAGCTTTTTCGCAGAGATGCAGAAAGATACATGGTACTTCCAAAACCGCTGCTCGAAAAACTAGTCTCTGCTACTAACTGCTAACCACTTCTTGTAAATCTTTTTGGTTGCCTAGTAACTGGCACTCACAATTTGCGCTCCCCCCTCCCCCCGCACTGCGCCCAACCTCCGCCGCGAGCGCAGCGCAGACCGCGTCCTATCTGAAAGCACTTTTAGTGTTGCCAAGCGTCCCGTATAATACAGAATCATTTTGTAATGACGAGAAAAATAATGCGTTCAGTATCCATAGGTTTTAGCTCTAAAGATTTAAATCCATAAATTCAGTTTGTTTAAATCCAAACATCCAGTTTGTTCTATTGCATTTGTCTATTAAAAGCGAAATATCTGAGTCTCTTTTCGTGAAAATGAATTGCTGTTAAATCCCCCACCCCCGGCGGTTACCATGCTAGTGCCACCCCAAGATTTTCACTGGCCACACCTGGCCACCCCACTGAACATTTTCTGGGGGCACCCCTGACCTCAACATGAAAAGACACCAACTTAGCAGGTCGGCAAAAAGAAAACTGAAAATCCAGTTTCTATCCAGGCTGGATAGAAATGCGGCAGTGATAAAACATGGGCCTTGGTGTTGTTGTCCCGGGGGGGGGGGGGGGGTGTTTAGGTTTTGTCAAAATTACACACATAAACACTACATTGATAGAAAGAGACCTGTTGCTTTTTACAAGAAAAAAAAAATTATTTGTGTTTTATTTGTAAGGTACACCATCTGAACTGGATTGTATTGCAATATGCATCGCTGAATGAGTAATAAATCGTAAGAACATTATCTAGAACTTCTAAATACTTCAGTCTACGGTATGAAGCATGATAATTAACCTAAGGTTATTTATAACCTTAGCTAGCTATAAAAATAAAAGAAAAACGCTTGAGATTAACACCATTACAAGCTAACATCATTATACACTTATATTTATTTGCAAATTTGGCTTTGAAATGTTTCGTAGGCCTACTATTATTGATACCGTTGCCTACATAAGCTGTTTTTTAATCAATGGCGTTGTGTGAAATGTTAGCTAGCCTACTAATGTGAAAGAAACAGCCTAGCCTTCATCATCATGGCCAGAGTACCCATATTTAACATGTTTCATACAATTGTCTTTACTCCAGACGCTGTACCAGGTTACTGTTTTGAACGTTTCTTACAGATGATGGCATAACGATCATTGCTTTGTCTTACTGAATGGAATGCTGCCATTTCACTAGTAGTGTTCAAAACAATTCTTTTTAGTGATTCAGTTCCTTTCGTTCAGTACAATAAAATGATTCAAATCTTTGACTCACTGATTCGTTCATTTCTATATCCGGTTGGGCAGCATACACGAATCTGTAAATAGTTTTATTGCGTTTTAAAAATTACTCTTCATTGTTCCAAACATCATGTCCATTATTAGCCTGCTCTGTGGCAAAACAACACGTGTGAAACCAAATGTCAATTAAATTAATAAATCAATAATAATTAATTTGTAATATTCATTACGTGAAACTGCACCATGCTATTCAAACAATCATGCAGCCGCAAAGTATACTTCATCTTTAGGAAGGTAATAGAACCCCACATTTTAACGCATGTAATAGCCTAAGTACATGTCATTTGCTAAAACTAAAAAAAAAATGCACTGAGGAAAAAAGAGTTTTGGATGTTACAGTTGGATGCAGTTTTGGATTCTCTTTAATTGTAATGGCTAGCTTAGGTGGGCCGAATGGCCTGTTTTCATCATAATATGTTCTTATGTTCTTATATAAGCTATAAAAAGGGCTGGATTGGACTGTGTGATAATGCAGTGCATCAATTGTTTAACTCTCTCTGTGAGCCTATACATTTTACTGTTAGCCATATAGCTGTGAACCTATACACTCTACTGTGCCATATGGTCACAAACCTACGAGCGCTACTTTTAGCCATAAGGCTATGAGCCTATACAGTGTTCGCCATGTGGCTATGACTGTGATTTTGCTGGGACCTCTGACTCTTAGTATTTATGGGTTCATTCCTGATATAAAAATATTTTATAATATGATTTTTATGGGGGATACATTTTATTCAGCAAAGTTCTCATGCAGTCTTCCATTTTTCATAATATGACTGATATCAAAATTATTTTGAAATTGTAATAAGATTATCAATAATGAGATTATTTTTGTGTTCTTTTTCATGAAGATATTGAACAATTTCCTTCAGAGATGTACCTAGGGCTTGCTCTATGAACGGAGGCTTGGGGTCTCAGGCAGCTAGTGCTCAGAGGCAGAAATGGGGTATTGAATAAAAGAAACAGTGTCCCAACATCCCTGGCTACCCTCATTTAAGGAACTAAAGTTTTTTATATATATATATATACATATATATATATATATATATATATATACACACACACACACACACACACACACACATTATATGGACAAAAGTATTTGGCCATACCTGTTCTTCAGGGTTTGGGCTAGGCCCCTTATCTCCAGTGAAGGGCAATCTTAATGCTTCAGCATACCAAGATATTTTGGACAATGCTATGCTTCCAACTTTGTGGCAACAGTTTGGGGAGGGCCCTTTTCTATTCTACACACCTTTTCTACACATGACTGTGCCCCAGTGCACAAAGCAAGGACTATAAAGACATGGTTTGATGAGTTCGGTGTGGAAGAACTTGACTGGCCCGCACAGAGCCCTGACCTCAACCCCATCGAGCACCTTTGGGATGAACTGGAACGGAGATTGCGAGCCAGGCCTTCTCGTCCAACATCAGTGCCTGACCTGATAAATGCTCTACAGAATGAATGGGCACAAATTCCCACAGAAACACTCCAAAATCTTGTGGAAAGCCTTCCAAAAAGAGTGGAAGCTGTTATAGCTGCAAAAGGGGGACCAACTCCATATTAAAGTATATGTATTTGAATACAATGTCATTACAATGTAATGGTCAGGTGTCTGAATACTTTTGTCCATATAGTGTATATATATATACAGGCTCTTCCATTGAGGAAAGGGAGGACCATCCTCCCTAAAATTTCTCCCTAAAATAAATACATGTAAATTTAACAAATTAATCTGTTAAAATACTAATAATATTACTTTTAACACTTTGAAGTCACAAAAATCGTCTCCCTGTGTCAAAATACCGACAGCACCCCCTACCGCAATTGAAAATTACTGTACAGAGGTCCAACCTCCCCAAGCCTCCATTGATGTCCATTATAAACAATTGTTACCACAGCGGCTCATGATGATGAATGGCAGTAAGGGAAGGATGAACCTCCCTTTGGGCGGAGCTGACTGCGCTGGTGAATACCCAATCAGAGTTTTGAGGGAGGGGGTTATCAATGATATCATGCAAGAATCTTGTCTTGTGTCATTAGTCATACAGCAAGGATAAGAATTGTTTAGTTGTGAAGATATTTTTAGTTGTGAGATCGAGATTACCAAACCAAATGGTAAGGTCAGTGTATTCATCAACACCACGTGGTATGAGAAATACCCATGGCTCACTGGCAGCCTAACGAACAACCGTCCGTATTGCTGGCCCTGCCTGCTAATGGGGAAATCTCAAACATGGTCTGTTCAGGGATTTAGTGATATAAAGAATTTGGATAGGGCAACAAAACCAGCAGGCCGAGATGTCAGGGTACAATTTCAAAACAACAGAATGCAGCAATTTACCACTTTTTAGGTATATTTTTAGTGGCAACTAGGTTTGGTGTCATCTTCAAATTCATTTTTATAGTATATGGTCATGTGAAAGACAGAACACAACTGTCATTCCCACTAGCCACCCAGGCTATGCACTATGTAGTTCTGTGGTCAGTCCACCCCTTGAAAATGTAAGAACTGCTTTCACAGCACAACATTGCCAACTATATCCTGAAACACAAACTTCCTCCCTAGTTTACACTTTCTGGTAGAGGGGATTGGTTTTCATCCAGAATCCCCATGTCTTGTGCAGCATTCATCTTCCCATCAGTCTTGACCAGATTGCCAGTGCCTGCTGCTGAAAAGCACCCAAAAAGACAGCAATTAGAATGCTAGCAAGCTTTTATCAGTGCTTACTGTGCTGCTGTTGTATTTTGTATGTTTTTTAGGTAGTTAGCTCACTAGTTGTAGACCAAAACTCCTTTCTGCTCCTTTAAATGGATCTGGGTTTTACATGCCTGCATATGCCCTCACTAGCGCACCTACCTTCCTCCCCTACTTTTACAACCACCAGCCACCACTGATATATATACATTTTAAAAGTATTCAGCCTTTCCACAAGCTGAGATTTTGACTAATTAGACTGAGATTTGTTTTATTTGTGAGTCACTGAACTCTGCTACAGTGCAGCCCAACTGAAATGTCAATTAATGAGTATTCATCCCCCTTCTTTAGTACTTGATTGAACCACCTTCGCAGCTATTACAGCCGTCAGTCTTTTTGGATAAGTCTCTCTTCATTTTGGACAATGTGATGGAGCAATATTAGCCTATTCCTTGTTGCAGAATTGCTCAAGCTGTACTAGGGTAGTTTGGGAGCAGCGGTGGACAGATGTTCGATGGGGTTAAGGTCAGGACTCTGAGTGGGCCAATCAAGGATATCGATTTTCTTCATTTTTAGCCATTCTAGTGCTCTGGCGGTATATATGGGTTGTTGTCCTGCTGAAACACAAACTTCCTCCCTAGTTTACACTTTCTGGTAGAGGGGAGTAGGTTTTTTCTTCCCATCAATCTTGACCAGATTGCCAGTTCCTGCTGCTGAAAAGCACCCCCATAACCTGATGCTACCAGTGTATTTCACTGTGGGGATGGTGTTTCCTGGATGGTGTTTCCTAGTTGGTGTGCAGTATTAGCTTTACACCACACATACCGCTTAGTGTTTGAGCCAAAAAATTCCACTTTAGGCTCATCAGACCACAAGTCCTTCTGTCATATCTTTGTAGTATCCTAGAGTTACAGGTAGCATCACAGTAGCCTCTCTGACAAGTGCCATTCTTGTTCTGCGACTAAGTTTAAGGGGGTGGCCTGCCCTAGGCAGTGTGGCTATAATTCCACATTTCTTCCATTTCTGTATGATGAACTGCAATGAGCTCCAAAGTATGTTCGGTGTCTCTGAAATGTGCTTGTAGCCTTCCCCAGATTTGTTTTTCTCCACAGTTATATCCCACACTTGTTTTGAATGGTGTTTTCTCTTCATTTTAATTTGGAAGATCCAACCAGACCATTTGACCTTATAGAGAAGGAAGGTATTTATGCTTATGAAGTAATTCAAAACAGGTGCTCCACTAATTTTCTACACAGGTGGAGACCATCAACAAATTGGATGAGTTTATAAGACAATGTCTTGCACCTGAGCGAGGTTAGCCTTAAAGTTACAAAGGGTATGAAGACATTTTCAAAGTTGAATACATGAATACAATCTCAGAGTTTTAGTTTTATTTTTTCTTCTTAATTTTTAAAATGTTTTGGACATATAATTTGTCATGATTACAATACTGTGTAAAATCTTAATTTAATATATTATGTATAATAACAATAATATGTATAATGAGAGAGAGAGAGAGAGAGAGAGAATATGTCTGTGCATACAGTTGATGACACCTTACACATAACTTTTAAGATATCTGTCCTTGTCAACCTTCTGTTCTGGGCTCTTTTTTAAAAGAACATGTATCTTTTAAATGATCTTTTAAAAAAGATGGTTTATTTGAAGTGGTTACTTCGCGTATGTAGAAATTATATTCAGCTTTGTCATCAGCCTCATCTTGAAATCCAACACATGAAAGCACGTACCGTAAACTGCGGGGTGTAATTACACTGGTAACATGGTACAAGGTCAAGGAATCTGACTGTGTAACCAGAAGGATGTTGCTTTGGGGTTGTGTGTGGGTTGCTGAGTATGGTGCTAAACCTGATTTGTATCAGCATATATGTGACAATACGTGAAATACCAAGCTGGCTCAGATGAAAACATTTGCTGAATGAATAAAAAATTATTGTAATTATACAGTATAATAATTATTATAAATTGTAATTATACTTTCCTTTTATGTGAAGTCAGTTGCAGTGCACATGTGTGAGTCACCACACTGGTGAAACGCTGGCCTGTTTATTGATGTGGGTCAGCTGTTTACTTATTCATCCCAAGGATATTCAGTAAAGTCTTCACTTCAAGCTGAGCTGAGTTTCAGTAAACTTGAACTAGTGGCACTTTTAAAATGCGCTGTTCACTAGATAACATGTGGAGGACCACCTATTTCCTGGCACTTTGCCAAGATCCCCAAAATGAAGCTCCACTAGCTCATGATTTATGACGTGAATGGAATGTGATGAAGACCTGAGGTTCTATAAATGACTGGATTTGTTTTTCTAGCCTTGGAAAAATTTGCGTCGTAGGAAATGCGGCCTTGCTGCATTATGAAATGCCTTGAGTGAGACCACTCCAAATGACATACAAATGCAGGAATATTTGTATATCAAGCCTTTTGGCTCTTTGTGATATAAATGTCCATTGAAGCTGCAAACCCATATTGCCAATGTTCAGTGCTCCTGCTACTGCAGTTTGCACTGGTGGGTTAGCTTAAATCCCACTGCAAAGCCCTATGTGTTTTCACAAAATACAGGCAAGATAGAGTTCAGCCTTCAAACTTATACATTCCTGTAAGGGGTTAAAATAATTAACATTTTGATCAAGGACATTCTGTATTAAATCCATTAAAATGGCAGCATTTATCTCACCTTGTTGGTTTTGATGATTTTTTTAAAATATTTGCCTGAGGGAAAGCAATAGCTGTGCAAATGTGACCAACAGTTGTGTGTGTGTTTATGTGTGTGTGCGTAACACACAAGTTTCTTTGAAAGTATTACTGTCCAGTTTTGTACTCTAATCCTACCTATAGAACAGAGATTAGTGATTGCTTAGTGATGCATTTATCATGTGGACGATACAGTCCTGTGGTCTTACCGTTTCACCAATACATTGTCATGCACATGGGCACTCTCACTGTGAAAGGGACAAAACAGCTCTTCTAAACTTGAAGCTGGTTGTTCAGGAACACTTCATGGCGGTCCAGTTATTTTGCTCTGCTTCACACACGGCAGACAGATGAATGATCTTTTGAGAGGTTCTTCGAAAGAGAGGTGTTGTATTATTCATGAGGCAGCCACTATACCTAAATGCATTTGGCAGAAGAGCAATCATCTTCCCTGTGCACACCTGTTATCAAGTGTCAAGGGACGAGTGTGATGTTCCAGGGTCCTCACTCACTTTGACTGCACCCGTGCGCTTTTCCTACCATCACTCAAAGGCACATCCCTGGGTTAAGATATAAATATGCAATTTTTATATGATCCATAGTCCATCATCAACAAAGTTAGCTTTATGTGTAACCCAATCATGGGTTTATTTAGTCAGTATTATGAAATATCTGAGACCACATGGCTGTCTGGGAAGCGGTGCTCTTTCCCACTGCTCTGCTTTTCAACTTTACACAGTTTGTACTTTTGGGGATGTGCTGCAGGGTTAGGGAGTAACGGAATACATGTAACAGCGTTACGTATTTAAAATACAAAATATCAGTAACTGTATTCCATTACAGATACCATTTAAATTGATGGTAATCAAATTAGATACATTTAAAAAAATATTTAGATTACATTGGATTTTTAAAATTTAATTTCACTTATTTTTTTCATTTAATGTTTATTCAGTTGGAAAATCTATCCAATGACAGGCAACTCCGGGGTGTATCTTCCATATGCCCCTCATGAAAAAAAAAGAAGAAGAAAAAAGCGCGCAGCCTGCCTGACTCATAAGACAGTAGAATGGAGAGTGAGACAGAAAGCAACAAGCACAACGTGTTTATGTCGTGGAAATACTTTGGCAAAGGTCGCAAATTGCAACATAACAGTACAATGCAAGCTGTGTTTGCAAGCAACCAAACTGCTATCTGCTTCAAAATAGTTGACCTCTAAGAAGCATCTTGAAGTAAGTTCTCTTTTTCATTATTTGAGCTAATATAGGCCTTTTTCACGCCACCATATTGGAAAGCAACAGGGGGTAAAGTTACATCTGGTCAACAATGGCTACCTTCGGTGAAGATGTGTGTTTCTCTGATGTTCTTCAGATCTTTGGCAAATCTGCCAAAATTCCAGGAAGATGGCTAACTGGAAGTCAAGATACATCCTGTTGGCTCAGACTGGAAGGTCGCCATATTTACATGAAGAAGGCCCATTGATCACTAGCTAGCTATCTTACATAGTTTGGCTGCATTGGATTAGCTATTCAGCTAGCTAGTAGGCTAATAGGTATAGTATTAAAGCTAACTAGCTAACAAGTAGATACAGTGACAAAACAAGTGAAATTTCATATGTTCAAAACTGCAATTACTCCAACAATTTTACACTACACAAATTATAGCCTACGTTACAAATGGTTAAACTACTCTTTTCTCACTCACAATGTATTTAGGGTGGCTCGTGCCTTTTCTAACTCACATTTTCATGTAATGTACAATTTTTGAATTAACATTTACAATTCTGAAGAAACCGCAATGAAATGCCCATAGACTTAACATGGGGCTGCCAAAATGTTAGCCACAACAATGATAAGTGAACATTCTAAAAATAACCGTTCAGAACCTTAGTTGGATGAACATTCTTTAAAAAACCGCTAAGAACGTTTCTTCCATCATTCCATCTTGCTTATGTTATCATAATTAAAAATACACTGTATTTTATGTATTACAGTAAAAGAATCACTCAAGTTTAGCTATTTAGATTTTGACATCACTTGGACATAGTTTGTGAGAATCACCCAACCAGTATATTTACACTTTGACTTGCATACTTTTAAAAATTAAAAACACAGTGTTCAGAAAGTAATCCAAAGTATTTAGATTATGTTACTTACCTTGAGTAATCTAACAAATTACATTTTAGGGCAAGCATTCTGTAATCTGTACTGGAATACATATTAAAAGTAACCTTCCCAACCCTGATGTGCTGTAATTGGAGAAAGAGAGAGGGAAATGTTTGGCTTGTTATCCTTAATGGTCACTTCAGAACAGCAAAGCTACTGCAGAGTAGAATAAAAAACACAGGTAGGGCTGTACAATATAGCCATTGCGATATATCAAACAGCTATTTTTAGCGCAATAACAGCTATCGTGGTGTTAGATTTCTTCTCGTATGTTTTTTCCCTTTAGTCATACCTGATGCGGGAGCACACCTCTAGTTTTCCGAAGCCATGTGAAGTGCTTCCGGGGGAAAAATGCCACTCTTATCTATTCAATGTTGATATCACAGCAACAGCACTATGCTGCTTCCATGTGGTAGATAGAAACACATGGCTGCAAAGATAAAGAGTGAAAACATATGCTACGTGTTTTTCAAAGCTAATAGGTAAGTTAACCAACATAGAGATACAAGTGATTTTTTTCCGCCCCGGAAGAATTTCACTGAACTTTGTGCTGCTGCATCAGGTATGACTAAAGGGAAAAAAATATGGGAAGAAACCTAATGCCGGGCTCCCAAGTGGCTCAGTTGGTAAAAGCACTCATTCTGAGTGTAGCCTAAGCGCTACGGCGCCCGGGTTTGATCCCAACCATGTCACCAGCCAACAGTGACTGGGAGCTCACAGGCAGAACACATTGGCTTCATTCTGCCGGGGATAGGGGTGGGTATGTCATACCTCCATACCTCCACTGAGCAGCTACAGAAAGAGCTGTTGGGAAAGGTGAATACATGCCCTAACATGGGAATGGATCTGTATAATGATATGGCCATCTAACTATACAGACAGGTGACAAATTAAAGGAAAAACCAACATAAAGTGTCTTTGTAAGGTGTTGGGCCACCATGAGCCACCAGAACAGCTTCAATGTGCCTTGGCATAGATTCTACAAGTCTCTGGAACTCTACTGGAGGGATGGAACACCATTCTTCCAAAAGATATTCCCTCATTTGGTGTTTTGATGATGGTGGTGGAGAGCGCTGTCTAACATGTCGGTCCAAAATCTCCCATAGGTGTTCAATTGGGTTGAGATCTGGTGACTGCGAAGGCCATAGCATATGATTCACATAATTTTCATACTTATCAAACCATTCAGTGACCCCTCGTGCCCTATGGATGGGGGCATTGTCATCCTGGAAGAGACCACTCCCATCAGGATAGACATGTTTCATCATAGGATAAAGGTGATCACTCAGAACAACTTTGTATTGATTTGCAGTGACCCTTCCCTCTAAGGGGACAAGTGGACCAAAACCATGCCAGCAAAATGCCCCCCACAGCATAACAGAGCCACCGGACCCCCTCACTGTAGGGGTCAAGCATTCAGGCCTGTACCGTTCTCTTGGTGTACGACACACATGCACTCGCCCACTTGTTGAGAATATGGTGAAGGATGACCCATCTGACCATATCACTTTTTTTCACATCTCTGTATACCAGTGCCTATGGTTTTTGCACCACTGAACTCTCAAATGTGCATTCATTCATGTAATGGTCGACGGACTGTTCTTGCTGACACAGTCTGATCACGACCTGCATTGACATTCTCAGTCACCTGAGGAAGAGTTGCTCTTCTGTTTTTCCTTACATATCGCGCTAATGCACAAGCATCATGGCCATCGACCACAATTTCCGACCATATTTACTGATGTCTTTCCCATAGATCTAAATGCAGATTTCACTTTAGTCACTGTTCCTATTGAAACACTAGCCAGTTGAGCAGTCTTTGTGACTGAAGCTCCTGCCATCCGTGCCTCAACAATGAACCCTCTTTCAAAGTCACTTAGATCTTTTCCTCTTGCCATCTTGATCCAAAATCGAGATCAACTGGGCCTGCTCATCATTTTTATACATGTCACAGAGTATGATTGGATGTTAATTGCTTAATTGTACCATGCAGTACACCTGTGTGGAAGCATCTGCATTTGTTATGTTTCTCCAGTCATTTATTCAGGGTTTCCCTTTAATTTGTCACCCGTCTGGACATGCATATATGGAAATGTTGTGTGTGTGTGTGTGGGGGGGGGGGGGGGGGGGGGGTTACCCTTTAGCTCCTTAATGGATATATTTCCATATATTTTGAGCAAGATGGCTGATCTGCCCACATTTTCCCAGAATTTATTACAAATGTAATTGGTGTGGACTTACAGTAAATGGAGTCCAGCTTTAAATGCCTGGTTCCGGTCTACAGTGGGATTGATGGGAGGGGCTACTGTGGCTCCATGTGTCAGGGAATCCCCAGCCTGCCTAAATCAGCCAGGTACACATTTCTGCTACTCTTCCCATAATTGTTTGCATTTCAACCAGGTGTTGTCCCACAGTACCTATTACCAAAGTTGCTGACTTCTCTCATTTCTGACACTCCCCTCAAAAACTGCCACATGTTTGTGCAATCAATATTAATGGGGAATTTGGGGTCCAAAACTCAAAGTTTGCTGGTATATATGCCCTAAATTTGTGACAGTAAAATTGTGTTTCTGTTAACAAATATTGACAGGTTATTGAATAGTGAGTGTTCTGTTATTTCTGAACATTTAATGTTAGTATATTGGGAGTACCTTTATCAAGGAGTGTGAAGTCTGTTCCTTTCAGAGGCAATGGATCTGGCCCATACGAGACGTGGCCCTTAGAGGGGGTGCCTTTCTGATTGTTCCCTTCGACACTGCATTCATGACCGAAAGCCTGAGATCTTCTGAGCACACGATTTAATGAATATGTTCATAAAAGAAAATAGTTTAATTATATTATAGTTCTCAGATTGTTAATGGGGTGGTATAGCTCAACTGGATGTGATTTCTGGTATTAATTATGTGTAAATTAACTTGTTGAAAATGGTATTTTATGGCCCCTTGTTAAAATTACAGCTAGAAGCAATGTGCTGATAGACAGACAAATGCCATGCAAGAATTATCATAGACTATTAGCTTGTTTCAGAAGGATTTTTATGTTAATCGCCTGGTACTTAAGTGCCCTGCAATTAATATATCAGAAAGATCTGCCCCCCAGCAAGGCTTACAAATAGAAGTGCTGAGATAAAAAAGCTATTCAGATGAAAACCAGAGGAGGAGAAGGGTTACAGTGAAGGGTATGGCGATTTCAAGCGTGTGATCGAGGAAAGGATAATGACTGCGCTATCTCTCTCGGGTCTGAACACAAGTTCTCTTTCTCTCACTCTCTGTACCTCCTCCTTTGTTCCAGACTAAACTATGAACCTTTAGGACTGTGAATGCCTCCTTTTCACTGGCATAAACTGAAAGGGCTCCTTTAAAAATGATTCTGGGAGCAAGATGAGTCAAGCTGCAGCATTAGAAAGGCTACGGAGAGGTACCACTCCTCTGGTCCTGTTTCTCTTGTATTAAATGTGTGGAAGAGCCCCATGCGGGAGCAGGCATTCACCTTGTGTATGGGCTGGAATCCAGGTTAGGTTAAACCAACAAGGAGGATTGTTTGAAGGACACACCTTTATGATGTGGTAACCACCAGCTGTTGTGTTTTTCTCTGAGTTCCTCACAGAATACATCGAATACCGTGTTGACATATGGTCTTAGCTGCCAGTGTATGAATGTGCAGAGGCTAAGGGTGTTTCAGTGGGGCTAATGAGTAATCACAGCTAATATTCTGAATTTTGTCTCTCTCAATAGGTGGTGAATACTTATGTACAGGCTTGACTGTACACTTGAATGTATAGAGCTGTCTGATTTTCAAGTGTAAACATACATTCATGACATAATAAATTACAATGTACATTTTTTTATGATTTATGATTTTATCAATGTAAATTGCTACTTTCAGTCCTTACATGCAATGATAAAAGATCTGTGTTACTTAAATTGAGCATAATCTCTTTATTATTATGGTCACTATCTGTCAGTGCTCCCGCCCCCTAGCTGTTGTGTTTTTGTTTTTTCCCGTCCCATGTGCTTTTGTTTTTCCCTTGTGTTTCAGCCCTGCCCTGCTCCCCGCCCGGTTCTCCACCAGCCTGATTGCTTATCGCATTCACCTGCCCACCTGCACACCTGCTTCCCATCCCCTTGTCAGCCCTGCCCTATATCTGCCCTGCGTGCCTCTGTATTGTTGCTAGTTCGTAGCAGTATTTTCTGACTGTTTCGTCCCCGCCGTTTTTCCGTCTGTTTGCCGTTTCCCGTTTTCGACCTGCCTGTTTTTTGATCCGTTTATTGCCTGCCGCTCTGTATTGTTCGCCCGATCTCTCTACCTGCCCGTTGTTCGACCCTGCCTGTTCCGACTTTCCCATACCTGCATTTTCCCTTGGACTGCCTCTCTGGTTTAGACCCTGCCTGTGAACTGTTTAACGATCTGCCTTGCGATTTCATTAAATCTGCCCGGAAACCGACGCACTTGTGGTCTGCGATTGAGTCCTTGCCTGAGCCCCTGACAACTATCAACCTATTTATGTAAAAGAACACATTAATAATTAATCCAAGTTCATGTTATTTATTAATAACTATCAATCAGGTCTGTACTCAGCTCTGGATTTTTCACATAGAATGGCTAAATGAATATATACTGTAGCTTTGTAAAGGTGAGCAGGAAGGACCCTGATGCAGAGATACTTCAAACAACACGGAAGGATTTCAAAAAACAAAGAATCTTTGCTAACCACAAGCAGACTTGGGCATGGGAGGGCACACAATTAGAGGCTAGCTCAAGACTGAGCAAGGAACACAACAACAGGCAGGGTTTAAATACAGCAAACATTCAAGACCAATTACAAACAGGTGTGAACAATCAGACAATGATTCAAGAAGAATTTTGTGTGAAAAATCAGACAATGATTCAAGAATTTTTCAATCTTTAACGATTGCTGAGCACAACAAATTAAAAATGATGGAGTGCAGTGCAGTAGCTGTAGACTATTGTAACAGAACCAAAATATCCTTGTAGTTGCTGGTTATAGTAACTTGCAAAATAAAGCCCTTTTACTTGAGCAGGGTTTGCTGAGACAAAACAGACTCACTTAGGAGAGTGAGAAAGTGAGCTCAGGAACGGAGTGTGTGCTGGACTTTTAGCACTATTGCTGGTATTCATATGGTGACTGTACATAAAAAGGCCTCACATTGTAGAATTTCAGCTGGAGTTTTGGAGGACATGGATGTTGTTAGATTGAGAGAATCACAGAATGAAAGCAGCAGGAAGCACAGCAGCTTGTTGGAATGGAAGTGGGCCATAGACAGGCAGAAATGGGCCTCCCTTTCTCTAACGCTGTGGGAGCTTTGCCTGTATGCCCTATGGGCCACCTTGTGGCCGTGAAGGGAACAGCAGCAGGTTGAGGTGGAGGCCTTGCGGTGCAAATAGGACCTACAGGGGACACCACATCACACAAGTGTTGGAACCTTTCTGTGACCTGCTTCTGGTCTCTGGTACAGGAAACGGGGTTGAGTGTTGTCGCAGCCAACAGGTCAGGGTCACCGTAGTATGCCTGCAAAATGACAACGCTTTCGTCTGGTCCAAGCCTGGATTGGCCACTGTTGTGGTGTATCGAGTCAGGTCTACTTGGAAAGCATTTGCACAACCCTCTGTATCGCTGCACAATGCATTAGATTTGGTCAAGGTCTCAGTCCACTTTCTGCCAGAGTTGCATTCTGAAGGTGTGCCAAATGCAGCAGTGGGGTCCCTAGCCTGATTTACACTCAATGGGAAAGACAAGGTGCCAGGCCAGTCTCTGGAACCTAGACTCAGGAGAGGCCCTAAACTGGGCAGGTAGGGAACAGGTTCCCTTCCCTCCTTTCCCCCTTCCCTGCCAAATCATGCAGCAAGGCCTTCCACAGCACAAACAAAACATCTGCAGGAGAACAAGACCTCTGGCAGCTCGCACGGTTCCTGGTGTAAATAAGCAAGCTTTCCAGAGAGCCAGGGCCTGGCTGGGACCCACTGAAAAAGTTTGACACTGCACCTCCAGACTGAATTCCTGAGCGTCAACCCCCTTAGCTTATGGCGCAAGATTACAAAGCTACTGATACAAGAAATTAGCCTGAGGGGTGGAATTATGCCCAGTGGGTCCTGCCTTTGCCAGTGACACACACTAGCTTAGCACTGCCTGACAGGACCTGTTATTTAGCACTGTGCTGGGCAGGTGGCAGGGGTAGGGGGGCCAGAAAACATTCACAGGCAGGAGCTGTTACTGGCCCTTAGCCTAGTTTATAAAACCAGTCTTAATTCACCACAAATGTGTCACTATTAAGGGGGCGGGGGGGATGGGGGGGCTAGGATCACAGGCAATAAATACTCTATAATTTATTAGCTAATAACAAAGTGCCTCAGCCCCCATTATGACAGGTTTGTTTGACACAATATTGTCAAGGAAAAAAGGCCGACTTGACCAAAGATGCATTTCTCACACAGAGAGAGACGCTTTTCTGGGCTTGTCACAGGCAGAGATAAACAAGAGCCCAAAGAGAGAGGGGAGCTGGCAGGCCGCCGCGTGCTAATTTATCACACTGAGAGACAGATTAAAGTAGGAAGTGAAGTAAAACTGAGTTCTGCGGGTCTAACCAGGGACGGGCTGCAAGCATTATAAATAATAAATCACGCCTGTCTGCGGAGAGAGCTTTGTATCGAAAGAAAACATATTCAAGTTGGTGCAGGCAGAGAGGAACGTCTAAGGCAGTGTCTGTGCCTGACCATGAGCTTTCTTTCCCCGCATCCCTTTGTGTTTTTTTTTCAGGCCAAAGTCAAGCAACTGCTCAGAGCCAGGCCTTTTGATACCAAATGCTCCTGTTCCTTTGTTCCTTTCTGTCGGGTGGCCTGGACCAAACTGGGAGTTGTTATTTGAAGAAACCGAATACCTAAAAAATGCGCCACACTTAAATCCAAAATATATTCATTTATTTATTGGATTGTTTTTTAAACCTGACACCAGGTGATGCTGGGACATTTTGCAGTCTGTCTCTCAATTCATATTTTTAATTTGTCAGTTTTTTGTAAGAGGCCAAGTCCATGGAAAAAGCAAGAGTGCTGGTCAACCTCACACTTTTCAGGACCATACCGTTTGTTACGACAATGAGGGGTCAATAGTTACGACATGCACCTTTTTGATGTGGGCTGGGTTCACAGTCAGAGGAGAAGAATGGTCAAGCGGTTTATGGTAAAAAAAAATAGGCTGGGAAGACTTCTTTCACAGTCCTGATCTCACAGTCCTCAGTGAGGCTAATTTCACAACAGGAGCCTTAATGTGCCATCAGCTCTGGGCAAACGCTAGTGAAAGAAAACAGTAATTAAATGATATTAGATGCTTGTGGCTCTTTTTAGATGTGTTACTTCGACATTGACTCTTTGCCAAAATGTTACACTAATTTTTATAGTTTATGTACATTTTTTGATATTTAGCCATTGCATCATTAATGCTGTTAATACTAAGATTGAATAGCATTTATACAGTGTTTTTAGTGATCCCAAAGTGCTTTACAGTGAAGAGTGTGGTGACCCACATCTCACAACAGCACTATGTAGCCCCTACCTAGGCACTGCACAGCAGCAGTTTCTGAAATTACTGCACACTTCAGGGATACAAAGATGTTTCACTGTATTGCATGTTGAACATCCAAATCATACAGTGCAGAGCAGACTGTACATTCACGGTGCCAGTCACACCACTCGGTTAATAACCACCCTCATATGCAGCAGTCACATTTATCCACACAGGGAGAGGAGCTCTGTGTCCCAGCCCCACTGCGTTTAGGAAAAGACAGCTCTCCCTAGGTTGACAACAAGAAGTCGTAAAGTGCCCGAATGTCCTTGTGGACATTCACTCTGGGGTCACAGCAGGGCCCTATCAGGTGTAATTGCATTTACGTTAAAAGAGGAAAAATAACCATAAATCTCTCAGCTTGTTACATCGCGAGGTTCAGTCCCCAATAAATGACATGCATTAGACAAATGTCGCTCGGGCACGCATAAATATTGCATGCCAATACTTTCTTTAAATGTCCTGGTTTTGTACAAACAGTAAAAGGGAGGTCTGTAACTTTGATGATACTGATTGAAGATGTGGTAGAAAATGTTTTTTAATTTTTTCTGTGCATTAATACAGCTTAATATCTCGCCCAGCTGCCAATTCCTCTTTTTTCACATAAATATGCTTCATGCAAAGCTGTCATCACCCAGTGTTCTGCAGGGCTGTTGTGTGGATATTGGCCTGTCTGGGAGTTTATGACAAAGTTTAAAATCGTTCATTAAACTGACCCACGGTGTACTCACTAACTGGAAAATTGATTCATGGTCCTGTTTAGTTTGCAGATGCAATCGTGAAAAATCTTTAACTTGCACGTTTTCTGTTGACAAGAAATTTATGCGGTAATAATTTGCTGGGAAGAGATGCCGACTGCTGGAAATGAGATATCCATCATAGCCTTGTGTCACGCCAGCTGCACCACGGCTAATATGAAAGCTCTTCAGTCGGCGATGACCCTGGCTGTTACTGTAGTCAAGATTATATATACCCACAATGCATTGCCTGGCTGGGAGGTGCCCGTGGAGGTCTATGATAACAAAGACTTTGTGATTTACAGCTTGCTGTGAAAGCAGGACTTGATGAGATTAAACAATTTCATAGTGCAAGTGTTCCTCAGGCCATGATTTGTAGTTGTGAGCTGATAGTAAATCATGTTTATACATCTGAGAGCATGCTCAGCAAAGGAGAGCAATTACAGTTTAAGACAGTTACTATTTATTTAATTTTTATCCAGGGTTTCCAGCCATTCACCTTCACGAGTCCTTACTGTCTCACAGAATGAAGTGGGGAGGTGCAATATTCCTGCAAGGCCTCTCCTTAGAGGCCTGAAAAGGCCACTAGCATCCCATGAATCTGGCTTCGTCAGCCCCTTGATCCTGCCTGTTAACGTGTGCTCTTTATCGAGTCTCTCTGCACTGAGGAGGTGTGGTAGTGTCAGCATGTTGTGCAGTTTTTGGTCTTAGAATTCTGGTGATATGCACACAAGATATGCAGTAGTTTTATTGATGCCAAAATACCCCTTTTAATAAGCCCCTGTACATACGGATTATGCATTATTATTATGTATTGCTTAAAGGGCCGTCAGGGTCATATGAGAAACTAATATTGTTATTGTTGAAGCTGTTTTTGTTGTTATTATTAATTCATCATTCCTATGAATTCAGGTAATTCTATTTGTATAAATCTGTTCATTAATTCATTAACACCTCTATCAAGGGCAGCTTACGTGGCTCAGGTGTGATGCAGATCAGGTGAGTTCCAAGCTCAGCTCTGTAACCAGCAGACGTCAGTAGCCCTCCAGTCAGCACAGTAAGCTGAAGCCCTCCCACGGCAGGGATGTGAAGGTGGGATACATTAGAAAGAGGTGGGGAGCTTGGGGTGTAGGGTGGCGGATGAGTCAATGGTCAGAGAGGTCAGAGGGTGGCAGAGAAGATGTGGGGAGATAGGATGAGGTGTGCTTTTCCCTGCTCACAGTTAAAAGGTGGAGGTGGAGGGAAAGGTGAGTGGGAGGGGGAGAGCCATAAGGAAGGAGACAGTAGGTTTGTGGAGGGGGTGGGGGTGTCAAATTGAAAGTAGACCATATTTTGGAATAATAAGAGGCTGAAATGTTTACAGACTATTAAATAATCCCAGAATTTAATGTAAAATGGAAATTGAAACATGTGGATCAGTCTGTTGTTTTTGAGGTGTTTTGTTCATCGGTGAAGTGTCGCAGGTGTCAAAATGCCCTACATTTAATAGAGAAACTGACAGATGCCTAACTGTGAAGTGCTGTGTGCGTGTGTGTGTGTGTGGGTGTGTGCATATGTCTGTGTATCTGCCTGGAGTGCATCAGGAAATCACATTATTTAGACACATCTCAGTTTTTTTATTTTCCCACAAGTGCACCCTGAGTCACAATTAGTGTTGGTTCCTCCTGTGATCTTCCATGAGTGAAAGCAAAGAACAGAGCTGTTTTCACAGGAGGGTGGAATGAAATGTACATTTCAGAGAGCTGTGCTACTGAGTTAAGCTTTGCTAAGTAACCTTCCCATTTCACTCCTGAAAAGAACTAATTTCCTTTAAGTTCGCACATCACTTCAGAGTCTTTTTCCTTCTAGCTCTTCAAATGTGTCAACGATTCTAATTGTGGAGGAAGCATTCCAGACAGCCGAGTGTAACAGTCGTGTTCAAAGAATCTTCACCTATTGAATATATTCATCAACACACTTCTGATGTTAGATACAGCTCCTATTCGGATCAGATGGCCACACAACATGTTGCAGTTAAGAGTGTGTGTGTGGTAGACTAGAGACATCTGTGCTTGGTTTTGTGTACAGTAAGAGAGAATCTGTCAAACCCTTGTTAAAGTGCATTTAGGTGTTTTACAAAAAAACATACATACCCTGTAAAAACACAAAAAGGATCAGTTGTAAAATCACAGTTGGTCCAGATTGTAGTTTTTATTTAGTGAACATACATGTGTTAGAATGGATGTTAGAAAGAACACAAATGGATTACTGCGAATATGTATGAAAACTTATGGATCTGTCAACAGCACCGTGTCTGTGATTTAGGTACACTTTTTTAGGACAGGTTACCCAATCTCATAGCAGCCCACCCATTATAGCTTTCTAGCTATCTCTTAATGCAGCCATAATACCACTGGGTGCTTGGAGTGAAGGGATATCACATCTCTGTAATTTCAGTCAGTGTGATGAAGCAATTATGCTGAGTACAGGTAGAACTGTTGCTTACCAAATAGCATAGAAATACTTCATAAAAAAATGTGAAGTAGCCCCTAGCTGCAATGTATGTCTGACTAAAATTAGAAGGAACGGCATAAATGACCACCACCGGCACCAAAAACACCCAGCCGAAGAAAGGTCACACAGCCTTTTAAAATGCAACCTCATGAATTGTGTGAATTGGAGGGGCCAACTGTTAACTGCCTGTAGTACACAGCCTCTGCTTGTCTCAACACCAATCCACGAGAACTTTGTGTCTGACCTCACATGCCAAGCCAGAGCAGCACCACCTGTGATCAACAATCATATGGCCTGCTCACACAGGACTGGCTTAGTCAGGTGGAACAGGTAAATCATTGAATACATACTTGATGCCCCCTCCCCAAGCTGAGCATGGTGCACTGAAGTTTCTTTTAGCTAGCGGGTCAAGGGCACCAAAACATCAAATTTTTAGTCTTTTTAGAGCCATTGCCTTATGAAAACAGAATTAATACATTTTTACACATGGCAGCAATAAGAATAAGAATAAATAAAATACATCACCATCACCCTTAAAAAGCACTGTCATGTAGGTCAAAACCATAATACCTCCCTGCTTAAGCCCACTCCCTCCATAGTGGTCTTTCTTTTGCTGAGTTTCACTCTTTTTCAGTGTCCAGAATAACATTTGCTCTGACAGACTTAATTACACACGTTTGTGATGTTCTCATCAAATCCGAGGTTTGGTTTAACCTCCACAAATTGAATATTGAACTTTTTTACAGGGTTGGTTTCAATTGCTTCAAAATGAAGTGAGATTCCGTGTCAAGAAACTGTTGTTAAAACATAAGGAAGCTGAAAATGAATCTAGGAAAATCAGATGCAGATGTGGGGTTTTTAATTCAAGCTGAAATGTGTCAGCTGAAATATTTAGAGCAATTGTAAGGGCTGTGGGCTGAATTCTTAACATGATACCAAAGGTTAGCTGAGCATTAAAAGTGGCTGCAGTATGATGCTAATTAATCTTGTAAGCATGTTTCTAAAATTTTCTGTTGGGTTCCACTTGCTTGAATTATTTCATGGGATACAGGTCTGTATAAAAAGGAGTACTGTTTCTGGCAAGTTGTGAAGTAAATTAACCACTAGAGTGCTCTTTACTGTAAATATGAAAAGACCTAGAGGGAACATAGTGATAATGAAACATGAAAATCATTATGCCATGTCGCATACAGAAACATAATCAAGTTGACACAGATTTACCCAGATCAGACTCACTGCGTTCATGATATCACCCATCACACATTTCATGCCAGTCAGAGGGTTGTGATTTTCTAGGAATCATTTAAATGACTGACAAACAGCAGTTTGCTCTACTTTCTTTGCTGTAGTTTCGCATCCAGATTTCAGTATGTGCTTGTTCTTATTTGCTGTAGAGGTTGTGTTTATCCAGCTTGAGAGGCATGCTATAAATGTAACATGAAATACAGTGAAAACGCGTGTCAGACCAGCACACATTTGTAATTAAATGTTGATACAGTGTAGCAGCCTCTGCATGTCATTATTTCAGGACTTCAGAAATATGCACAAGTTTAAAAAAAGGAAAAGAAGGGAGGTTGGGGGAGGTTTCATGCACAAAGACATCCTTGATACAGACCCAAAGTGAAAACATATCAAATGACATTTTTATACGTGTCTTTTGCAAGCACAAAAAAGTGGAAGTGGTGTCATGAGAAAACATAACAGAGATCTTGTTTCTTCTAACAATTGCTTTGAGCAACGAGATTGCCTCAAAACCCCAAGCCTCCCTTTTCTGGTTCTCCTCCTCTCACTTTCTTAAAGGGGAAAAAGAACCTTCTTTTCGGGTCTGAGAGGTCATAGGCTGGCGCTTAGCAACAGCATTCCTGTGCCTGGAGTGGCACTAAGCCCCTGGCTGAAGCCTTTGATGTGGCTGTCAGGGTAGATTTATTTCGTTTTTGCACTTTGTCTGCTTGTCCAGATGTGGAGGGGGATAAGGAGTGTCGCTGTTTCTCCAGCTGTAATGAAATTGTATTCCCTGGTGGAGGGTGGGGGGTTGTGGGGGGACGGGTCACCGGAAGCAGCTGTGCAAGATTCGGTTGTGCCCTTTGTCAGACTGAGCACCTGATGTCACAGGAAACAGGAAGTGCCCATTCAAAAGGGCTGTACAGTGTCAGGAAGCTGTTCAAGCAGCCGGAGTGCTTCCCCTTCACCGCGGTGATGATTGCACGCCACTTCCCACTCGGTAGCGTTGATTGTTGGGGGGGCAGGGGGATTAAAAGCACTTGATAAGATTCCTGTGTGATGTATTCTCCAGGAGAATAGCCATCTTGCACTGTGACATTTAGCAGAGGGATGGCTTTCAGATGGCCTGGCCCCGCAGGGATAGGCACCGCCGCTGTACTCCCTGCTAAAGCCATTATTATAGATTTCTCCTTCCTGAGCCTGTAAATTCTGCTGCATTATCATAAACTGCCGTGATAACTCACACCATATAAAGACAATAATGATGCGAACACCCAGCACATGCCTCGGGCCCAGCAAATTAAAACAATTCTCTATGTGTGTCGAGCTGTGTCCTCTGGATGCCTGGACGCTTTTAATACAATACATTGCACTGCAGCGCCCCTTTCTGCCTAGAGCTGGAACTGCAGTGGTGGCAGTCGGCACCTCCCCCCTCTTGCTCTTGGGAACATCGAGCACGTTTAACGGGACTGAAGGCATCTGTCAAACCGTTAACCCGCAGAGGCTCTGGCCCCATGTAATGAGGGGAACGTGTTTGAGTGGGGGAGGGTGGAACAGACCCATTTTTAAATCGGCCTGGTTTAACCTGACTGAAAAAAGAACAGCTGGAAAACAGTGAGTCTGCATTGGAACCAGTGGTGCTTGTTTGGACGCACCTGTGCATGTGTTTTACACGCTGGCAAGAACATGTGTAGCTCATGCAGCATGCGCAGTCCAACATGCACATAGACTGCACTGTCTCCTGTGTGCTGATGAAATAAATAATTTAGAAAAGAAGTTCAAAAGAAGTTAAAGACCAGTTCCAGTTATGTTGACCAGTTAGTTTTAAAGAAAATAAAGAGACATTTGTATGTGCATAAAGCGCTCTGTAAGAAAGCGCTACAGGGGAAGCCACTAGCCTTGTGTGCACCAAGCGGCTGAGAAATGAATCACTCCATGTTGCTCACAGCAACCCTGGGCTTTTGATTATGTTTGTGTAAAACCTCATGGATGGTGATCAAAGACAGGTCACATCCACCAGGCTTTCAGAAAGGCCCAGTAACAGCTGAGATTTAAATTAAGCCCCAACCCCCCCCCCCCCCCCCCTTTCTTTAAGTGTGTTTCGGGGGGATTCCCATTATCGAGAGTTCTCTTTCTCATGTGGGGAAGGGGGTCATTGGGCATTGTGAAAGGAGGGGGTCACAGAGGGAGGAAATGGGCGGGGCCCCAGATTAATCTTCTGAGCATTTGATCAGCAGACAGAGGGGAGGGACAAGTGTCTCTGTTGTGGACAGCGGGCAGCTCTCCAAGCAGCGCATGATTGATGCCGTGGCTGCTGGGATGGGCGGGAGGTGAGGGCTGTCCTGCCAGGCCTCCACTGACCATGGGTAGTGGTGTTAATAATGTGGCAACTGGAAAAAATAATTGTAGATAAGATGCAGGATTATGAGGGACAGCGGTGGGGAGTGCCTCTGATCTGCAGAGCTGAGAGGAAATTAGTCAGGGCAGGGTGGAGGCATCTCTTAAATCCAGGTTCAGGACGCCGGAGCCCAGCACCAGCCGCCAACATGTGAGCTCCACATGTGCAAACAGTCAGGAGTTTGTGGAGCTTCCACTCTCATGTATGGACAGACATCAAACTCCATAGCTGACCTCTTTATTTTAATGTATTCATAAATTTTCTATCTGCATGGGCAATCTATTTTTTCCAAACATGTGGTGTTTGTTCAGGCCTAATGCTAAATGATTTACCACTATGACCAGAGCAACTGAATCACTGGCAATGAGGTAGCTGGATGTCATGTCTGTGTTGCTGCAGACAGTTCTGTGCCAGACATGAGCGCAACAGATACATCACTTTTTCTTCACATGAGAACAGAACCAAGCAAAGCTTGTCAGTTTGCTGACAGGAACAGAAACAATGCTCCAGGAAAGTTCGATTTTGTTGTAAAATACATCCTGGGGTCCTGTTTATTTCTCAGAGGTACTCTTTTATGCACTGTTAATGTTAAGAGGATCAGTTTCTTAAAATTGGCAAGACAGCTTTTCATTAAAGTCTGATTACGTGCTATATCCACATACTATAAAACTGTGACTGGGATATTCCATACATAAGTGAAACAGCTGTGCTTGTACTGTTTGCTTTGCTTTCTTCGCTTTTCTTTGTTCTCCAGTCCATGCAGATATCAAACAGCCATTTTAAAATACTTAAGTAACAAAGCAATTTTGGTGTGAGTGCCTCTGAAAGCTCATACTCTTAGAGCTCGGTATTAGATTACTTGTCACTCTGTGCTATGTTTTCCAATAAAGGAGGTGCTTTGTCTCCCCTGCATCCACCATTTCATTTATAAAGGCCACTTCAGGTACTATAGTGTAGGAAAAAATAACAGAAACAAAAAACCTCTCAGTAATATATATTTATTTAGTCTCCTACAAATTTTAAAGAGATTCTGAATTCTATCCAGTAGAAGTGGAGTGTGGGTTTTGAAAAGGCATCAGATATCAGCATTAAGTGATAAACCTCCACAAACTTTCAAATGCAGGCGTTACCTTAAAAGAACAGCCCACTCTGCTCCTTTATAGGTTACAGAGCTGTGTTCTAACCTATCAGAGACCTCTGCACACCCAGCTGCTTCTACTCCGGGCCCTTCCTCTTAAACAGCTGATAAAGGACAATTTGCAAATAGGGCAGGCTGCCGAGGAATGACAGGAGCTGTAGCCAAGGAGGCAGGGCTTTGGAAAGCAACATTCCCATGCCACCTGTTGGAGGTTCAATGCACAGCAGCGTGTTACAGGCCCTGCCCTCTGCTGCAGCCTGACCTGCTGTTGACCTATAATTCTGACCATGGCTCACCAGCAGCTCAGTCCTCCTCAAACCCCTTTCAAATAGCAGGGAGTGGGTAGGTAGGGTGCAGGAGTAATGAAAACCAGCACCCTGCGCCTCTCTGCATTAATGACACCTGCCCTGGATGGAGAGCAATAAAACAGGAACAGCGCTCCAGAACTTCCTGTCTGTAGCCATATTTACGGCACAAGGACAATCAGTTACAGTGATGTGAATTTCACTATCTCTCCCTCTCTGTCTCATTTCTTTAATTTAAAGACCTTTTCCCTGAGCTTTACCGCCTGCTATTGCCCAGAAGTGTGCATCTCCTACTATGTTTCCTATGGGTAGAAAACTAAAACTCCAACAGAGAGGGGAAAGCTGCAAGTATCAGCAGTACACAGTGTCTGTCTGAGAAAAGCTGTGCTTACAGAGAAATCCGCTGCACTTACTACTTATCGGCTGGCACATGTTATTCTGCTTTTATGTCTTACTTGAAAGGTGCATTGAAATAAAACTGAATCTATAGTAATTCTCACTGACCTCGAGATGGAGGGGTAGCTGAAGGGTTGTCATGCAGTTCCTGTTTGGGAGTGTAAAATTGGTGTTGTCAGCTTTAATACCTTTGCTGCCCTTCGGAGGCCTGTTTCCAAAATCGAAATGATTTTGATTCCAAGTGAAGCCAATGCTTTCCCCCCAGACCTCCCTCCTGTAATCTGTATAACATGACAGAGGTTCACAATTAGGCACAGATTTTAGCTTCCGTTATACTGTATCACTGTATTTCCATCCACTCTGCAATATAATATTTACCATAATAATATCTATTCTCCCATGCTCATTCCTCATCTGAGTGGTCCCTGTGAAATGGAGGAAAGCCTTGCATTTTTTTCATGAAGGCCAATAATTTTAGTCTGGGGGTAATTGTAAGGATAACCCAAATGTATCTGGTGGTTTTTATGGAAAAAAAAAACATTTTGAATGTTAGATTTCAATTCTGTTTTTGTAGTTGCAAAAATTTTATGCCCCAGTCTGAGGAGCTGTTTGTGTTTGTGAAATGGGATTGAAGATGAAAAAGAAATTCTACAAAAACTCCCACTGCAGTGTGTCGGCAGAGATAGTGTATCAGTTCTAATGAGATGTTGGACTTTGCTTTACATTTTAAAAGTCCAGGTTCTGCATGGTTGAATGTTACAGCCAATAATTCAGACACAAAATCCCTTCTAAGTCAGCACACTCATAAATATTCATAAGTGAGCAGCCGCAGCTTGAACTCTGACTGGAAGAGGAGGAAGCCCAGACTGTGTGGGGTCTTCTTCAGTGTTAACTGTGTTTGGTGTTTGCAATACTACATATAAAATAAATATCAATATGAGACATAGCAGGTGTTAGGGGGTGGTGATTGACAAACATTATCCTCACTGTTTCCCTGAACCTTACTGCTTCTTAGGTTCAGAGGTCAAACATCAAGGTCACAGATACTTGTAATGTTTTTTTTTTCCCAGCTGCAGGGTTCTTTTTACCAAGGCACTTGCAGCCCTGCTAGTAAATATCTTTTCTTGTATATTGTGCACTTTTGCAACCTCTTTTGCCAATTAAGGTGTACTTCTGTGTTGTTAAACATACCGTATGACAGAGACGTCTGCCTCTGTAAGCCTCATGCTGGTTGTGCTCAGTCTTGTTCTGATACATGATAGGCTGATTTCTCTGCTTTCTGACAGGATTCCACTGACCCCAGATCTGACTTTGTGGCCACACCTTACACCCCCTTACCCAGAGGATCCAGAGATGCCAGAAATCATAAAGGTATGTTTTTATTGCTATTATTTTAATCCAGTCAATGTGGGAATTTACAAATTCTCTAACAATGTTTCCACTGCATTGCATATTGGTATCTACTGGGATCTCTCCACATATATTCATGCAAATCAATGAGAAATAGGAAGGTTCCTCTTGTGTGCCAGTGGGCATTAGTTATAAAACATCAGTACACGTTCTGTGCATTAGTTATAACCATTGTGTGGTGTGCAGTTGAACATATGATGAAGTCCATTCAGACTTAATAAATGTAATAGTAATAATCCTCCATTTTCCTAACACAGATATGTTGGAGAGTGAAGCATTTATTAAATAAGGATACAATAACTTATAATAATCAGTTATTGCCCATGATTACCTGAGTGTGAGGTTTGATGAATGTCTGTATGAACCTGCAGACAGTTTATATGCTGAGCTGAGAGACTGTTTCTGACTGTAACCATGTTAATATGAGAACCAGCAAACACACTTTTGCAGCATATGGAAAAAATATCTTTACCAGGAGACTATAAGTGAGACAAATGAGACTGTATCCACCGTTCAACCAGTTAATTTAGAATTAAAGGAAGTGTCTGAATTTATGGGTTAAAAAAGAGTCAGTGGTGAAAGCACCAGAGGTTTATCAGACAGGATCATACTGCATTTCAATGCAGGCATTGGTTAAAAAAAATTTATTGATCGCTATGAGAGTGGGTGGTTGGAATTTTGAGAAAAAGGAGGGAGACTCACATGAAAACAGATGTTTGAGCAATTCACTCCAGAATAGACCATCTTAAAATCAAGTATCTTACTGTATCTTACTGTTCCATGTATAAACCTAGCTAGCTAGCCTAGCCCACTATTCATTGATGAATGTGTGAGAAACCTGCCTGTATAGCTATTAAACAAACTAACTAAATACTAGTGGAACCAACAGCATTTGAAGAACATGAGTGGTTGATTATAGTCCGATTGGCATATTCAGTAACTTAGCAGCTGTCAGTTGTTGACATTTTATTGCCTGACATTTGATTGATATGCCATTGTTTTTCCATGTAATTACTTTGAAACACAGTAGCTGCATTTAAATGTATTGTAATGTATTCTTCTATATAACATGGAAAGAGCTACAACACTTTGTACATTGTAAAGACACACCATGCCGTGCAAATATTTATGATATATATACCACACCCCTGTCTACCGTCTTTAACACACATGCACGCACAGGCATACATAGTGAGATATCATTTATTGTCAGGGCTCCGCCCCCCTAGCTGTGGTGTTTTTGTTTTTCCCTGTCCATGTGCTTTTTGTTTTTCCTTGTGTTCCAGCCCCGCCCCGCTCCCCGCCTGGTCCCCGCCCACCTGATTGCCCCATTACCTTCACCTGCCTGCCTGCTCACCTGCATCCCATCTCCTCATCAGCCCAGCCCTATTTCTACCCTGCTTGTTCCTGTCTTGTTTGCCAGTTCGTTGCAGTGTGTTTCGTACCTGTTTCGTTCCCGCAGTTTTTTGGATGTCTGATTTCTCCGTGTTTGACTCTGCCTGCCCTTCGTCTTTGTTTTTTGCCTGCCGTTTTGTCCCGTTGCCTGATCGTTTGCCTGCCCGGTTCCTGACCCTGCCTGCTTCTGTTACCGACCCTGCTTTTGTCCACGGACTGCCTTCCGGTTTTCGACCCTGCCTGCTTTTGTTGCGCAACTTGCCTGCCGTCATTAATAAACCCGCCTGGAACCTGAAGCTCTCTTGGTCTGCGACTGAGTCCTTGCCTGAGCCCTTACATTTATGAAGTATTAATGCATAATTATTATTGATTGACACTTGATTAATACTTACTCCAAGACCCACACCGATCTAGTGGGTGTGGCCTTTTGAGGAATGCTGTGTCGGAGGCAGGTGTTGGCCACCAAGGGACATTGTGTATGACCAGGGTGGCAAGGTGTCACGTCTGTGTTTGTGCCTCCAGCTTGACCTAGGGCAAATTATGCTTTACAAAAGAGGGCACTCATAAAGGGTGGCCCAATACTCTGCTGTAAATCTACTGTTTGTGCGTGTAAATCTGTTTTTTAGTCTGTTAGAAGGTAACAAAGTGAGAGGGAAGATTTTGAATTCTGTTTCACATTAGAGATTTTACACTTGCAGTTGCCATTTTTTAAAGTACTGAGCTTCAGTGTGAGAGAAGAGACCAGAAGGACATTGTTGTGCACGTTCTTCCATTTTCTGACCCTATAATATTTCCTTAAAGGTGAAACTGGTCTTTAAATGATTACATGAAACAACTTTTTTAGTAGTGTGAATAAGCAGCTGTCTGTGGTAGTGTGTTCCAGCTATAACTGCACACTTACAGAGATGGAGAGGAAAATGTATAAGCAAATAGGTCTTTTGGGTGCACTTCATTGTTAAGAGAGATTAGATTTGTATCGTAGAGCTCTCCCATTGATTTATGTTTACATTCCGCTCGATGATCAATCAATAATGACACTGTGGCTGCCGGGATCGACATAGGAACCCTGACAGTGAACTCTCCGATATCAAGCCCCACCCCTCTCTCTCAACATGTCAACAATGGATGTCACCTGCGCGGGGCACAGGAGCAGAGGTGCCAGTCGTCATTATGGGAAACAGACAATCTCCGGCGGGAGATGGCAGGGAGTCGGCATTGTGGGGGTGAGCAGCTACTCGGGGTCTCTGGAAAGCCAGGGTTGGACGAGAGATGAGGTGACAGGGAGCGTGTGGGGGAAACAGGTCCCTCAGACTCATGTGGCAAGTCTGGTGGGGGGTGTTTTCCTGTTTGTGGGCCTGGCTCTTTGCCGTTGCGGTCAAGCTGCAGGTTTGGCACCCCGTAGACCCGGGTTCAAGGCCGGGTGGGATGACTGCTCCTGCCCTTCACTACAGTTTCTCAACAGAAAACTAGTTAAATGATAGATGTAATAAATATCTGATCCCATCTGGAGCATTTCATTAAGGTCTTTGGTTGTGTGGAAAAATGGAGCTGGTGAAAAATGGCCCATCATTCAGACTGTGAGGCCAGCTGAGAAAGCATTGGGCACTCAGCTCCAACTACCTCAGAGCCGCAGGACTGGTTGAGTATCAGCTCTGACTGTCCCAGCACCACAGGATTGGCTGATACTCAGGATCTAACTGTCACAGCACTACAATATTGGTTGATACTCATCTGTAACTTTAAAAGTGTTACAGGATTAGCTGATACTCAGCTTTTACTTTCTCAGCTCTCCAGGATTGGTTTACACTCGGTTCTAACTTTCATGGCATCAGGATTAGCTGATATCCAGCTCTAACTTTCAGAGAGCCATATCATTGGCTGAGACTGGCACCTGCTGGGGTTTGCTGTTGTTCCCCTGTAATTGGATAAATACGTAAATGATCAATGATCAGAGATGGTTTAGTATTAGACTGGCTAGGTCTAAGCTGAAAGGGCTATGACAGTGTTACGTTACATGGTTCGTTATGTTTTCATTAGTGTTATTAAGCTTCTCATAATTCTCCGTATTTGCTATACTTTGTAATGTTACATCACTGTTTCCTCAAAGCCAACATTAGCTAGAATTTTTCTACCGTTCTAATCACACTGGTTTAACTATACGTGCGAAAGGGCTAATCACACTGGTGTGACCATATGCACGAAAGAGTAAACAAAAGCCGAAGCCGCTGATTGTTTTATTTCAGGCCTGTCAACGTTAACGCGTTAACGCTCGTTCGCGATTAATTGCGAAACTTAAACGCGTTAATGTTTTAACGCAAATTAATCATCTTATCAAGTCTGACCGCAACTTCCTTCCGTAATTCCAGCGCGGATATTTACCTGTCTGAAGTACTGAAAGGTGTGGCAAACGCAGATGTGCTGAACGGCAAATTTCGTTTTAACCCTTTCGCATGTAACTCCAGCCCAGCCATTTTTACACTCTGGCTACCCTGAAAAGTTTGTAGGAAAGTGATTTAAATAAGCCCCAGCAGTGCTATGGTAACGATACATCTATGTGTATTTGGAAGGCTCCACTCAGACAACTCTGTTAACTATAGTGGGTTATTTACTTAACAAAGATGGTCTCAAATCCGGAGAAATCGCTTTCCAGTATAAATAGCTCCAGAATACCCAGAAACCATTTGTGATGCCAGTCAAAAACGTGGTATTATTTTTTTTTCTTTTTGTATTTTTTATTTTTAGCAGTGAGAGGCCATGATGTAATATTGTAAAACATTTCCAGCTGTGTTGTTATTGTATCATGTACAGCACTTGTGTAGTGTGGAGAGTAGCCAAATAGCCATCACAGACCTGATGCTTTGTACCTTAAGTACAGTGTTAAATATGGGGGGTTTACACTGCCACAGCAAATAATTACAGCGCCCACTGCTGTGTTCAGAAACTGCACAGGAAAGCTTAACCATGGAGGTTATGGGTGTGCTATGGGCATAGAGTAAGTAATAATTTACTCATGTCAGTATTTTCAGAAGAAAGGTCTTGCTCAGTCACCTGCATTTGTGGTTGAGTACTGAGTTTGATAAGCAGAACAGCCAGGAGCCATTTTGCTGGCAGTCATGTGTGTGACTCGGGCATGCAGGTTTATAACAAAGATGATGGATGTTGTCCTAATATTGTTTTTGCATCAATATGTTTTGAAGTATAAGATAAAACAAAACTGGTCATGTTAGCCAAAAATGAGGAAGTTCATTAAAGGAGAAGTAAATATCTTTAAAAGACCTCTAATCCCTCACTGACTGCTGGAAAGGTCTTTTCTGAGGCAGAACGGGAGAGAATTCTGTCTGTGGTAGATGGTGAAAGAAATTGGTGATAATGTTCAGGTAATAATAACGTACAGCCAAAAATAGGCTGTTTGGCAAAACATGACCCAGGTGTGTGGAGCAGGCCCTTGTGAAATTCCACATGTTTTTAATTACATTTGCATTTAATCATTTAGTAGGAACTCTTACCCAGAGAGACTTACCAAAGATTCATACAAAAAGGTTGGGTTAAGAGAAAAGACACCAATTCAATAGTAGGAGTCATTTCATAACATAAAGCATTCTGCTAAGTGCCATACTAGATGTATGAGGTTAATTGTTGCATAGACCACATAGAGAAGGTACAGCTTATAGCACTGGTGTACTCCGGCGGACCTTGGAGGAGCTGATGAAAATCTCTGATAGGAATAATGAGGGTGAAAAAAGCTGTCATACTTACACTGTATGCACCCAGTGTCGAAGATAAATTCTACTCACTTTAACGCATGCTTTATCTCTTTGGTATGCATTTAACGACATGGGGCAAATTAATCGTAAATTGTCAAATCTGTTTTCCATTGATGCAGACAATAAGCTTTCATTTATCTGAACAGTTGTCATCAGCGTATTGATTTTTTTTCTTTTTTTCCCCGCAATGAAATTCCTCTGAAGCTGAAGGAAGTCAGGTCACTCTTGTCTAGTTATGTCTTGTTAGCCTATTAAAGGCTCATACATGCTTTGCAAGGCATTCCAAAGCGGCTCATAATGATTATACCAGTCAAATCTCTCCCCAGATAAACATCATTCCCAGGTAAAACACGATCCTTGGCCATGGTGGTAGTAAATATGTTGTTAGAACGGGGAACAAGGAACATGATAGTAAATCACAGCTGGGTTTCAAGTGTTTAATCTGAACTCCAGATACCATTGGGCCTTCTAATACACTGCACCAGGCTTAACAAGGCTCCTTGGGTTGCTGAATTTGCTCCAATTCTGTGGGTCTGTGCAATTGATAAGAGAAAGCTGTTATTAATAATAATTAATGAGAGTAAGCGGTTATTACAAGGGGCAAGGTGTTTATTAATAAGGGTGAGTACCTATTAGTAAGGGTGAGGGGTTATTGCTAAGGGCAAGTGGTTATTAATAAAGGTGAGCTGTTATTAATAAGGGAGAATGGTTATTAATAAGGCTGAGTCCTTATTTCTAAGGGCTAGCGGTTATTAATAAGGGCGAGCTGTTATTAATAATGGTGAATGCTTATTAAAAAGGACAAACTGTTATTTTGGTGAAGGGTTAATAAGGGTGAGTGGTTATTACTAAGGGTGAGTAGGTATTAATAAGGGACAGTTGTTATTAATAAGGGTGAGCAGTTATTGATAAGAGTGAGGGCCTATTAATAAGGGCAAGTGGTTATTACTAAGGGCGAGCAGTTATTAATAAGGGTGAGCTGTTATTAATAAGGGTGAGCTGTTATTAATAAGGGTGAGCAATTAATAATAAGGGTAAGTGGTTATTAATAAGAGCTAGCACCCTTAAGCACCCCCATATCACTGGCCCTGGTGCTGAACAGAGGTGCTGAACAGTGAGGTTGGATTTGGTTGTCCCCTAGCTAGCAATGTGCAATATACAGATATTATAAAATCAATGTAAATCAATATAAAAACAATAAGAATTGCACTGGTGGTATGAGATAACTTCATGTAACTTTATTTTGTAGCAATCATTGAATGTGTAAATGTAAACACAACATTGCTGCACATGGAACCAAAGGCCGGTGAAACACTGCATGTTGTCCAAGCCGAAGGAAGAGCCCATAGGACAGAACTCTTTAAGACTGTTGTGTCACCTCCTGTAGCAAAGTCTGTGGAAAAAACTTGGGACACTATTTCCATCCATTTCTGCAGGAGAGGGGGCCAGCACCTCTTCGCTTATCCAGTCAAAATCTGCTGTTGCTCCCTCCATACTCGTTTTAAAACAACTCAGCATTCCATATTTAACTCATATTGTATTAATTGTGTAGATATATGACATAGCCTACCGCCACTTGCTTACTGTACTGTTGATGACATTTACTGAAAATCCCCCTGTTAGCACTCTTGCCCGATGATTATTTGCTACACCTATAAATGTTAACACTGTATTATAATCGCTTTTGTTAAAACACATTACAGTGTTAGTATTAAGCAGGTCATACTGGGAAACAGAATTTGCACAGCACTGAATGCTCAATTAGTGCAATACCATGTAAATCTTGTTGTGTCAGTACGGCGGCTTCTTAGCTGGCTTTGTTTTCGCAGTCCATGTGCTCTTGTTTACTGTTTTCCCCTGTGTTCCAGCCCTGCCCTGTTCTCCGCCCTGTCTCCGCCTACCTGTGCTTCATCACCCGCCTACCTGCACACCTGTATCTCATTCCCTCATCAGACTCTCCCTGTATATACCCTGTTTGTTGTGTGATCGTTGCTAGTTTGTCTCAGTTTACCTGTTTCGCTACCAAGCCGTTCTTTGTTCTGTTTAGCCTGCCCGTTTTGCGACCCTGCCTGTTCTTGTTACTTCGATTTTGTATTTTGCTCTTCGGATTTGTTTGACGTGACTTCTCTGGTTTTGGACTGTGCCTGTTCTGACTTTGTTTTTGGATTACGACTTGGCTTCAGTAAACTCGTTGTTTCATCGTGCCTTCCTGTCTGCGCCTGAGTCCTTGCTTTAGCCCCATGACATGTTGTTATAGCTATGCATGCATTTATATTTGTCAGTGTGTTTATAGAAAGGCAAGTTCTAAATCCTATCCTGAATGTAAGAACTAGTCTAATATTTTTTCTTAATTATTAATTGACTTAAATCACCTGTGTTTTTGGAAGCATGGATTATGGATGAGTAATACACAAATGGTTGTACCTTATGCTGTTGTTTCAAAGAGGACTCCACACCTCTGGGGTACACTGAGTACGCTCTCAGCTTTCATGGAGACACACTGAAAGCAAACACATGGTCTCAATTCTGAGACACGAGTTTGAAAAGATGAAGTCCTGTGGATATTTGTCACAGGACCAAGAAATGATTCCAAGGTGCTTGCCAGACTGCAGACTGATGAAGTGTTTAGGATGGTTCTGTGAAGAAAAACATTTTGTCAAGATCATTAAAACAGACCTATATAAAAGGCATCCATAATTTAGACTTCAGAGCAACAGAAAGCTCACGTTAGACAAATGGTCATGACGCTAAATAAACTGCAGTTTCACCGCAAAGCTTTCCAGAGGCTCTTTGCCAGATGTGCATTGTGTTATATGTTGTGTGATTTTTCTGTGTCAAGGGAATTGCTTTCAAGAAATATTACATTTTGTGTGTGCTGATTATAATTAGTTATGCTTTATATACTGTAGCTGACATATATCTGCCTTGTATATTGCTTAACTGATCTTAAATGAACTGAGGCTTGTCTTTGTGAACCTGTCTTAAAAGCTGTGTATCTGCTGGCTGCATTTGCTGTGTATTGATTAATATCTACATAAATCACAGAAAAATGGAATAAAATACAATTAAATTTTGTTAATGTTTTTGAAATGAGACTTGAAACTGAGGGGGCAGTTTCACCCGTAATTAGGTTCAGGCTAATTTGCTGTCACAGTGGGGTGTCGGTCAGGACACAGGAGTCAGGTTCCGGGTTCAGTTGTTTATTGGGGATTTGGAAGGGGTGGATGTGAGGGTTTGTGTTGTATGTGTGTGTGGTTTCTTTGGCACAGGCGCACACAACAACAGCACAATGCTTGGTCCCCAGAGGCTTGGTTTCCCCAGTTTTTCACCTCCCAGGTATTGTTGCGATACTGAGGTGGGGGAGGTCACCACCATCTTTATATTGTCCCGTATCCTTGACCCTATTGAGGCCCTGATTGGTGGCCAAAGGATACGGGCAAGTCAGAGGGCAAATGGTGACCTGGAGGCCGTCCTTGGGGGTACGCCTGTGCCTCAAGTTACCTGTGGGGGTCCTGCTGCTCCCCTTGTTAGTTTGGGCAGGTTTCAACAGAGTTGTAAACAAGTGCCTGTGAGAGATGGGGTTGGTGCGCAAACAAAGACAAAGACAGAAACAGAAACATGTGGCCCTTTTCTACAGCCTCCCCCAGATTTCTTGTGGAAATTTGCTCCATACAAAGGGCCACATCATACATTCGAAGGGTGCTCGGTTGTGTCATCAGGTATGGCTGGGAGCACAACCAGTCGGGCAACTGGGTGGGTGTAGGTCTGGTCCTTGACCTGTACTTTTGCAGTCCGAACCTATCCGTCTCTGCCAGCTCCAATGGCAACAACATGTCCTCTCACACGGCGGAGGGCAGGCCATGTTGTTGGAGTCGGAGGGTTGCAGGTGAGCAGGGGGGAGGTCCGTCTCCTTCGTGACCACAGGGTTAGCTCGCTGTTGCTTCCATTTCACACTGCTGTGTTGGTGCCGTTGACTGGATCCCCTTCCTCGCAGAGTCCAGGACTTACGTACAGGGCTGAAGCCACCCGACCTGGGCGACAGGGTTGTCAGGTGGCTGCTGAAGGTCACTGGCTTGCCTGCTTCCAAACCAGTGAGCTCTTCTGGAGAGCTGCCTCACTGAGCTCTCTTGAGGAGCTGGGCCTCTGCCTTTGGGTGCTTGGTGGCTGAGGGCTCACTGGCCTGATCAGCCGCCACGTGAAGGGACAGTGCCTTCCGGTAGCTCTTGGGAGCCACTGACTGGGCTGCCTTCTAGGAGGGAGGGGCTTGTGTTCCTTGACACTAGCCCACAGAAGCTGGGTTCCTGCTGCTTTGCAGCATCCTCCAATTCTGCTCCACCTTTTCTGGCAGGTCTCTTCTTGGCTCCTTGGTGGAGGAAGACAGGACACTGGTCCCGTCGGCTGGGTTCAGCCAACCCCAACCCGGGCTTGCTGTGGGTACTGTCCTGTTTGGGTTTGCTGACTGAGGTCAGCAGACATTTGGGAGGAGAGGTGTGGCGCTGAAGGCGCTGTGCCGGCCCTTGGAGGGTCCAGCCCAACCGGGTCTTGATGACCGCTGGGCCCTCTGGTGGGCCCAGACGCACTGGCTCGATGGGGGTGATGAGGTGGGTGTAATCCACCCTGATCAGCAGCAGGGGGCGCACCTGGTTGAGGGACTGTAGCGGGAGGCCTCTGAGGTGTGCATACCTCTTCTGCAGCTTTGCCACTGGATAGGAATGCTCCGACAAGGCCAGGTGGTCAGCGGTGAAGGCATTCCGTATCCAGTAGGTCCTCTTTGGTCCGGACGCAGGGGAGATCTGGAATGACACGGCCGCCCCGTGGAGGATATTGACCTCATGCCGAATGGTGCGGAGGGCCAGATCCTCGGCTTTGCCCTACAGGTGGAGCAGTTTGGCTGCGGCTGGGAGGAGGATTATCCGCTCAGAACCGTCGTCCAGTACCGCGTAGGTCTCTGTGGTTCAGCCCTTGTGATGCAGGGTGACTTGGATAATTTTGAGCATCACAGGGCTGTAGCCACTTGGCCGGTCCAGGTACAGAGTCTGGACGGCTGGGCATGTCCTCTCTCCAGACCTCTCATTCACCTTGTGCAGTACCTGCAGGTGATTGCTGTTGCAGGTACTGCAGGGCCGCTTCAGGGTGCACTGCGCAGCCTGATGAGCGCGAGCACACCACCAGCACCTCTGGTTCTCTTTGATCCAGGCCACCTTCTCGTCCCTGGAGAACCGCTGGAAGGCTGTGCACTGGCTGAGGTAGTGCTCGGCGTTGTCGCAGTATGGGCAGTACGCATTTTTCTTCCCCCCCGGGTCCCAGCAGGTGGCACTGCTGGCGATGACTTTGGGGCTGCGGTGCTGGTGGCCTGGTTGGCTCCGTGCAGGATGTTGGCCCTCCTCCTGGTGGGCTCTGGTGCAGGCCGCTGCTCCTTCTGTCCAGCTGGGGGGCGCTCTCTCCTTGGCTGGCAGCGGGCCTCTAGCTGGAGCCAGGTTGCAAAGTCCAGCAGGGTGTACATCATGGACTCAGGCCTGAGTCGGCTGATGTACCTTTTGAACCTACTGAACTGCTCAGATGGGAGCTTCTCCAGGAGGCGCTCCACGTGCAAGCCGCAGGCTAGCTCAGCTTGGCCCTGCCCCCCAGAGTCTGAAGGAGTCCCACCACTGCTCTCATGAAGGGGTCTGGGGCCTTGGAGAATGCAAGTGCCAGCCGCCGGGCCTGGTCGACCTTCAGGTGGTCCAGGACGATGTGTTACTTGTACTGCTCGGTCTCTTCTGGATCGAGCAGGTTGTCAAGGGCCATCCGGACCATGGTGTACTCGGTATCATCCTCCTTGGTCAGGTCCGGGAAGGTCGGACCTTCCACCCTCCTGTAGGACCGTCTTCGCACAGCAGGAGGCGCTGTTCCTGCTGTCTGTGGTGGAGACATCGTCACTGCTCCAGGGTGCTGCGTTGGCCAGTGGGAGGGCAGGGTGGCAACCGGTTGTGGGTAGGGCGTCAGGTATGAAGGCATTACTGGTCTCTGCGGCAGATACTGAGTGGGCTGCAGGAGGACTGGGTTCTGGTCTGCAATTACAGCCTGCATGGCAGGGGGAAAACTTGGCTGAGGCTGAGACAGGCTGTAGGGCAGCTGAGGGAGCTGGCCCTGTGGGTGCTCCCCCTGGTGGGTTGAGTGCACCTGCAGTGGCAGCAGGGGATGCTGCTGTGGAGGGGCTGGTTGCCGTGGCAACACTTGGCTGGGCGTGGCACTGTCTGTCAGAGTGCCTCCTGCCCCGGTGGCAGGTGGTACAGGGCACTGGAGATGGACACCGAGGAGCGGCTGACTGGTGGCGGCATCAGGGGCGATGGTGGCAGCTGCATCCGATGGAGGTGCTCTGTCAGCTCCTGAATAAGGGCTGGGTGTGTTCCTGGCTGCACAGGCTGGGTGCGGGCCGTCTGGGGTGATGGCTGCCCTGAGCTCCGGCGTGAGGACCTGGCGCTGAAGGGAGTGGAGGTGGCAGAGCGCTGCAGCATGCGCTCCATGAGCTTGCTCTGTCGCCTCACAGTGTCCCCCACGAGCTCACTCTGCCGCCTCATGGTGTCCAGGAGCTGCTGCACCACTTTATCACGACTCTGTGAGGTCGTGGACGATGGGCTCTGCTGAACTGGGGGAATTCTCTCTGGCATCCTGAGGGGGGTCATCTCGGCCTGTCCCTCCTGCTCACTGGCGTGGACGTCCGCAGGTCTGTGGGTGCTTTTCCCCACATACTGGACCTCGTAGCTCTCGTGGTGGGCCACGCGACGGGTCTCACGGTGAGAGCGGCTTGCGGATGGGGGAGCTGAACCCGGTGCACCTGACATTTCCACTGTAACAGCACCAATCCGGCTCGAAGGACCACTGAAACTGAGGGGGCAGTTTCACCCGTAACTAGGTTCAGGCTAATTTGCTGTCACAGTGGGGTGTCGGTCAGGACACAGGAGTCAGGTTCCGGGTTCAGTTGTTTATTGGGGATTTGGAAGGGGTGGATGTGAGGGTTTGTGTTGTATGTGTGTGTGATTTCTTTGGCACAGGCGCACACAACAACAGCACAATGCTTGGTCCTCAGAGGCTTTGTCTCCCCAGTTCTTCACCTCCCAGGTATTGTTGCGATATTGAGGTGGGGGAGGTCACCACCACCTTTATATTGTCCCGTATCCTTGACCCTATTGAGGCCCTGATTGGTGGCCAAAGGATACGGGCAAGTCAGAGGGCAAATGGTGACCTGGGGGCCGTCCTTGAGGGTGCGCCTGTGCCTCAAGTTACCTGTGGGGGTCCTGCTGATAAGGGGAGCAGCAGGACCAGTTTGGGCAGGTTTCAACTAAGTTGTAAACAAGTGCCTGTGAGAGATGGGGGTGGTGCGCAAACAAAGACAAAGACAAAGACAGAAACAGAAACATGTGGCCCTTTTCTACAAGACTATCAAAAGAATATGCCTAAGAAGAATCTTTGAGTCACTGTTTTCTCACAAATACATGGGAATCCATTAAAATTTTCTGAATCCACGTACTGAGAGGAATGCAAAACAATGCTTACTTGCTTGAGAGCAAGCTCGATTAAACTGACATGAAAGACTTAACTTCTTTGACAGGTGAAACTGCTGAACTCTGGCTTGCCATCTCCAAACTGCTTTGAGATCATTTCCTCTACAGAGTATCATCACCTGTGACTGAACTGAATAATTCCATTTGAACTGGATTTAGGAGAATGCCATTGACACTATTGTTTTACCTCCCCATTTTATGGAGTTGAATGAGTCTCTGGGGGTTTGTGCACGAATCGCATGAAGGGTATGAGAAAACATCCTCTAAAAGAAGAAGAGGACTTTGTCAATTTTGTGTTGCATTTGTCATGTCATGTCATTTGGGTTTCATTTGAAACGTGTGCTTTAGCCTAGTGTAATCACTAGGTTTCTTTAATGTCACAATGTATCTTTATGCTAATTAATGCTGACTGTAATTACAGGATTGAGGAGTGCCAAATGAAGTGTCAGTAAACCAGGTTTGTGCCAACAGGTCATGTTACTGAAACCACACTGGATTAATTATGTCTGAGATACAGTTAAATGGCCAGTGCATTCAAATGAACAAATAAATGCTGCTGGTATCATTAATGTGTAGCTACAGCCAGAGGATTAGCTAGGAGAAAAGGAAATGTGTGTGAGTGTGTGTACATGTAGACATGAGTTTGTGTGTGCATGTGTGTGTATTAGATTAGATTAGATTCAACTTTGTTGACATTGTGCAGAATACAGGTACAGAGCCAATGAAATGCAGTGCCATAAAAGGGGCCCCTGAGATTGAAAAAATGTGATTTTACTCTCTGAAACCAGTGGTGAAACATATTGCCTGAATTATATTATGTTGATAGGGTAGACACCATCCCTTTATAAGTGTTATTCACTTTATCATTGCTAATTAGTTACTAGTGAACCATAGTCTCACACCAGATTTTATCCTTGAAGAACTTTTAAAATAAAATAAAATAACAGCAAACTTTGAAACTTTCCCCTTTATGTATCACTCAATACTCCACAGTATGTTTCAGTCATTTGCCTGCACACACATTTCACAACATGGTATAAATTAACTTTTGGAATATGGTATCAGAGCTCTTTTAGGCAGTCCTACCGTGCCCTATAGTTCTCAGGTCTGCATTTGCATTCAAAACATTGTGGCATGCTTTTCCTACCTCACATCCTGTGAATTGTGTTAGGATATAACTCAGTTCAAACAGTGCTTGTCAGAAAAGGCCACATTGTCTGCATGGTTTCATTGAAATGTGAAAGAGATTAGTGTGAAATTGTTTAGTAAAATAAGTGCATTCCACAGATTTTCAGTGCCCTGTGAAGGATTGTATGAAAGGAAGACTGTCCATTGCTGTATGTTTAGCACCAGTTTCTCCTATTAAATCTTTTCATGGAAGACAATTGTCAAGCATGTTCTCAGGTTGACTGTTCATAGACATACAAGCCAACAGATATTGATCTATTGTGATTTGTCCCTGTTATATTAAGTCCAAATAATTTTTGCACGTTCTATATCTTCGTAAACATGAAAATATCTGTATGTTTGGCCTAATAATATTCATTTTCACTACATAGCCTACTTCGGGCTTGATTTGTTAGTGATTTCATTCAAATATACAGGTCATGTGACCTGGGAATCCCAGTATTTCTCTTGCTTAAATAGGCACTTCTAGAGCAGCGGTCCCCTTGTTTGAAATGATGCCGGCCTCTAGCACAGAAAATGCATTAAGGCGGCAGAGAAGGACTTTTTTTTTTTCAGGCAGGTCAAAACCATTTGCGTTAGCATGCTGGCAGTACTCGGGGGCTGCGGTCTGATTAGCAGTGATGCTTGAACACATCACACAAATGCATAGACCATGCTCATGCCATAATCACCTGGAAAGCGACCGCTAATGGAGTCAGAACCATAATTCACAGAAAGCATGAATTGTGCCTTTATTTTAGGATATCTGAGATGAAGGATAGAATGTTTCGCTGTTTCTAGTTGTTCCAGAAGTCGGCGCCGGCCTGTATTTCTTTCAGAATGTGGAAACCCAAGTATTCATCATGGAGATTTATTGTGGCGTGAGCGGCCAGATGGTTTGGATGCTTGTACAGCGTGATCAATACAGGGTCCTTGGAGGTTCTGCTGTCTACTTGATTTGTAACAAATGGGTCGGCTTTTGTAGCGGGTTTCCATTCTTAAGCCCGTAGAAACACAGATATTAATGTCACGACAAAGGATAAGCAGCTTTTTTAAAAGGAAAACCATGCACAGCAACCCCTCATCACATGATTAGACCGACTCAGTGGAATTCTTAAGCAAGACAAATCACATTTAATGCACATCAAGTAATTCAGGTGGATACATGCTTGAAGTAGCCACTGTGTTAGAAGTCATTTCCATGCTGCCCATTGAAAAGAATAGTAGCACAGCGGCGGTAAGAGCATTCAAAAACAAGTAACCAGCACATGTAAACTGTAAATTAATGTGAGAGTAGCGATTTTATTTAACACGTCTGATCAGTGTCCTTGCTTAGATGTGTTGAGTAATGTATACAAAATAATACATGCATGAATTAAAGATCACAATATCAGTTGTTATTGGTTACAAAAACAAGACAGCCCGATGACAATAGAACTGTAAAATATAGCTGTGAGCTAAACGTCATGCTTCTGTTCCAGTAAGGTGAGTTTTCCTTCAGGGTACATCAGTAAGTAAGTAAAGGCCATGGCTCACGTAATGAGCACACATAACTCTGTGTGAGTGTTTCATTATAAAAAATACATTTAACATTTACAATGGGAGAAAAGAAAGCTGCTGTAATAATAATAATAATAATAATATATTATATATGACAAGATACATACAAATACATACAATACATTACAAATACATACAAATGACAAGATAACCAAAATTCACTGGTATTTTATATTTTATTTTGATGTCAACATACACTGTTCATAGTTGGTTGTTTGCCGGAGAATATTTGCCCAATTTTTTCATAAGATGAGAGACAGATGGTGAAAGTGGTGAATGCTACCAAACCATCTGTACATCATTACCCTGTATGTGGTGCTATCTTCTTGCTATTACCAATGTGATCCTATGGAAAGTAATAAATTACTAACATTTTTATTTTCTGACTACTTTATGGAACCTGTTGTAGACCAAGCCAATGCTAGTCTTCAATCTAGATAGGCACATTCCTATGGAAAATGCCAAACTAACACCAGATGGTCACTCAAGTTATCTATGACATCATAAAGACCCTTCATTCAGCACTTTGATTGGATAAAAAGAACAGTGCCCATCATGGCTACTCCTAGATAATCCAGTTTATTTAACACTGGGTACTGGGTACAGATATCTGAAAGTAGGAGCCTTTGATATGACTTTAATATGGAATGTAGTTTTTCATATCCTGTTCTCTCATTGCAAACCTGATTTAATGTGCCTTAGCCTTTTCTTAATGTGGAATCATAGCGTATGTTTTTTTTTTTCTGGTGATGGAGATGATAACCATAACCATAACCTACAGGGGCGGTGCGCTCCTCTGTTTGAGATCTGTTTGAGCGACATGCGGTTTGAGGCTTGTTTGTATTTGTTTTGTTTTGTTTGCTATTTTGTTTTATTCACTTTCTGAGTTGGATGTGCAGTTTGTCAAATATGATACATTGGACATTACTTCTGTGGACTTTGCTATGTGTTCTGCAACCAGCTCGGGCATGGTGGATTTCGCCGGCAGAGCCACACATCTCTAACCCAGGTACATTCACCTATGCCCGGGTTTTTTATGTTGTTTGTGAGTCCCTCACTCAACAAAATTTCCTATTGTTACGTGATAGACAATAAAGTTTTTTGAATCATTGAATCTTTGAACCATCTCAATCTTTGCCTTCCAAACCTCACCCCTAATGGAAGTGATTTCAGCAGAAAGCAATAACAAGTCCTTTCATGGATTTCACCAATGTTGCAGCATTGCAAAAAAGGAGGCACTTAGAATGTCACAGCCAAAACCAACCTTTGTAATCTGTCACAAAGATGAGGATTTGTTTCTGTAGTTAGTCTCAGCAGAGGAAACAGGGTTTCTGTCATTTTAATGCCACAGGAAAAGTTAATTTCACTGTCACAATTTGATTTGGTGATCATTTTTTATATGTTGTGTCCCTGAAAGATCATTCAGTCGACTGAATTTCAGTGGGTTACGCCCATTTCCTGGTTGCAGTCATTTTTATACACGATTTCCCCATTTTCACTGGAAACAATACAGTTTGATCTCATAGTTAATCCATGATCTTTAACATTCCAAAGCCACTTCAGGAAATGGTCTTGAATGTGGCCTTTTCTTGGCTGTGTTGGCCTGTGTTAGGAACAGTGGGATGTAGACACTTGTCACAGTGGTTATGAAATGATGGATTCATTGTAACAGCATACAATTAGGTCCTTTGCAATAAAAATTATCACAGATGTAAAACAAAAAGTAGTGCCAATTCAGAAATTTTGTACAAAATTTTGTATGCCAGATTAGATTAGATCTTTTTCTCCTTGAGTGATTTTCATGTCACAGAGCATTTTTTCCCTGATTAAAATTTCATGATAAACATACACTGTCAAATCAACTGTAGGATGGAGGATGGAGGATGATGGAGGATGATGATGTTGCATGACAAGGATTAGCCTTCAGTGTCCCATCTGATGTAGATTAGATTAGATTAGATTAAACTTTATTGTCATTACACATGTAACAAGTACAAGGCAACGAAATGCAGTTAGCATCTAACCAGAAGTGCAGTAAGCAGCAAGTGCAGAGGATATATTATCTACAGTTATATGTATGTACAGTATAAGGTCACTGCTATGGACATTTTGTATAGATGGGTATATACAATGTGATATGTTCATTATGAGGTCAGTAGTTATTGACAAATTTACAGATAGATATATACAGTTGATATATACAGTGTATATAATATATACTTTGATATTTACAGTTGTATAATATATAAAGTGGTTCTGGATTAAAAATTACAAACAATAGACTGATGGTATGTGCAGTAGCTCTAAATGGGTCAAAGAATAGTGCAGTATAAACTACGGTAAGCAACTGTGTCAAGTTATAGTATTACTGTAAGTGCAGATAACCTTCTAGTAGTGCAGGTGGGAAATGTATTACAATCAGTCCCGGCCAGGGGGATAAGGATGTGAGGGGCAATGAGATGTGCGTAATGGTGTAGGGGAGTCAGCGGGGGACAGAATTCAATGAGGAGACAGCTGTGGGGAAAAAGCTGTTCCTGAACCTGCTGGTCTTGGACTGGAGGCTCCTGAAGCGCGTCCCAGAGGGCAGGAGGACAAACAGCTTGTGAGCTGGGTGGGAGGAGTCCTTGATGATGCTGTGATGATGTAGTGATATGGTTTAAGATTTGACATTAAACGGTTAGCCATTATATGTTTTTCTTAATAATAATGGTCATCATCTCATAAGTATGACCTTATTACAAGCTTATTTACTGGTATTATTTTAATGACATTTTGCTATATAGTCATATTTATCTCTTGAGTTGTGAAATAGCTCTGCTACTCAGTGGTTCACAGCAACATGTAGATTATGTTTTGCTGAATGACAGTGACAAAATGGCAAAAGAGACAACTGCAATTTCTGGAAAGGAAACCAGATCTGCTTAATTTACGTGAAAAGCTTACCAGAAAAATGAGGACAAAAAAAAAATATTACAGTACATGCTCATACTTTGTACTTTGTAATTACATTACAAAGTACAAGCAGTGAGAGAGCATGCAGTAATGGAGCGTTTCCAAAGAGAGGGAAAGCCAACACTAAAATCCCACAATAGGACAAAAAGAGGATTGCTTTGTGAAGATAGAAGAATGTCCTTCCACTTGACGCCATTCAGAGCATGCTAATCACTGGCCCTTGAGAGAGGGTGAAAAACCGTCCCTCCCTTTCCCCGGCCCCCGTCAGGCACTGGTGTGCCGGCGCGATTGGGAGGGCCCAGGGGTTCCAGAAACAAGAAAATGTCTTGAAATTATATCAACTGAACACAGATGTCCTGCAGTGTGATTTCGGTTCGAGCGCTCCTTATCAGATTCATTGCCTTGTCAATGTGCGTTAGATGCAGGCACGGGCACATTACATTTTTAAACCAATTAGTGCAGCAGAATCATAATTCAGACAGTACGCATGACCTGTTATCAGAACAGGCCAACAGAACAATATGATGATTTTTAATAGGGTTACTGCCCCCTCCATAGAATTGGTAGCTGTAATATTTGTTATGCTGGAGATTAAAGCAGCTTTAAATGACACTAAATACATATTTTATTTACTGTCTCATTCTTAGTGTTTCTGAGAGCTAAGAACAAGCAAAACAAAGAACTTGGACTCAGACAAATAGCATTCTGTTGAATGTTTGGACATTGAATTCTTTCCAGAGACACAAAATAGAGAGGTAAAGGACACTACAGGGTCAGCAATGATAACTGACTTCACTGTCACTGCTCTAAAGTGACACCTAGTCCATCTAACGTCAGACCACTATCTCTCTTAGACATACCACCACAGGTGAGATGTTGCCTGGCAGCCAAGCACATCACATGCCCTGAGCCTCGCAACATGCACAGCCATGATAGCCTTGTCAGATATGAGCCCCTGCAACCCTCATGTAGATAATATGATAATATGTTTTGATAACCAAGTGACCTTACATGGGCAATATTTCTCCCTTTATGAAGACTATGACAATAAAGTAATGGAGTCTCAGGGTCTGTAGCGAGTGGAGATTTAGGTGAAGATTTTGCCAGACGGTGATGCATGGCCCTTATTATTCTACCTGTCAGACACGTGTGCCCAGTGGAGGATGGCCAGGGGACATTAGGGACAGAGGGACCACATTTAACAGCCAGCGGCTCATCCTTCATCAGGGCACAGGAGAGGGGCTCAATAAGAAAAGGCTCTACCGCCTATAATAGTTTTGCCCACTCTTGGAACGATGAGAAGCCCAGCATTTTGGGAACGAAGGGCTCTTTGTGGAAGGTATGGGTGAAGAAGGCCCTTAAGATAGGGAGGGGCAAGCCCATTTAAAACCTTAAATATAAGAGTATTTTAAAATCAATCCATTACTGTTCCAAATGTCTGGTTGCCAAAAAAACCTCAGAGTACATTTTGGAGGTCACATGAAAGCCATGAGATCTTGGGGCATGTTCACATATACAATTTGGAGTTGCAAATGAACTCAGAGGTGACACTTAGCTTCAGTTTTTACCTTTGAATGTTTTTCCCACACAAAGCACAGCTGAAGCTGAATTTGGCCACACCCAGTGTCCATGATGTGTCTTCTTTATACATCCTTATGTTGTTCATGAAACTTCAAATTTTGCCTGAAGACCATTAGCCAGGTAAACAGGAAGCGTGTCCATACAACCAAGGTCTGACAATATATTCATCTAGTCGACCATGTTTTTAATGCTTATGGTGAAGTATCATGAAGCCCAGACCAATGCACTGTAGGCTGAAATTGATCATTTAACTATTTTACTGCTTCTGACAGTAGAAAGAGACTGAGAGACAGATTAATGCTCCCTAAATACCAGATATGCTGGTGTGAACAGGACATTATAGTATATGTAGTTACAAACATTCTGATGCTGTTAGTTTTGTCCTGAGCTGTCAGAGCAAGGGCGCTTGCTTTTCTTTTGTAACCATAACAACCCACCCCAAACACATGCATCATGTACAACGGGACACTGTAATCAATAATACATTGTCATGTCTCACACCTTTAAATAAGTCTCCCAATGCAAATGTATGAGAGAGGGAAGCTCCCAAGCGCTCGATGGTCAAAACCCAAAGCCTCTACCCAAAGGCTTCAAAATGTGAAGTGTAAAATTGAGATGATGGCAGTAAGGTATACTTCACCATGTCTGGTTGGATTAAGTCACGGGATTGACTTCCTCCAGTCAAAGGGGACACTGGTCTGAGTGATCCGGCTTGTCCAGAGCCATGACACCTAGCCTCCAGCGAGCCAGATATGCCTGTTTTGATCCCTTGTTCTTTTATTTCTGTGCCCTCTCTCCCTGCTGTCTGTCTTAGTGTCACGTCTAATCAACGTTCAGAGAGGTACTGACGTGCAGGCCCTCAGGTGTGGAGGTGTGAGGCATCAGGAGCAACAGTGAAATGTGTGTGATAATGGGGAGCAGAGCAGGACTCGGACCACTTCTCAGCCCCAGTAATAAGTGTTTCTGGTTATTTCTGCAGGGAGGGAGCCAGCTGGCCGACCGATGGTCAGGCAGGTGCAGGGAGCTTGGTCCAGATTAGTAATGACATCTGTCACTTCGGGGATGTCAGGTGGTTTATATGAGAAAGCATTAAGGGGTGTCAGACATGCAGTAATTGACACCGCACTTGAAACAACCGCATTCAACTCCCAATACTGACCCTCCAAACCTCCAGTGTTCTAGAAACTGCCATACAAATACACTAATGGATGCATCAGGAGCTGTGGTTACTTGTTTTATATTGCTTGGGGTTTGTTATGTCTAAGGCCTCTGTTGTTATGTCTATGTCTTTTAGTGTCTGTCCCCGACAGAGTAATGCTGTTGTAGCCTTGTAAAGATACCTGAATTTACTGAATACTTTCTTCAAGAATAATTGGATAGTTTTGCATGTTGCATGCCAAGATTCAAAAGCTGCTTTTATTTAAATGGAATCAAGTTTTTGTGCTGGGGGAAGGGTTTTTTCTTCATTTAAAAAAATCTCCTGTATCTTTAAGCTTGCATTGCTCCTTAAGGTGCCAGTTCCCCCTCCCCCACTGTTGCATCTGTCAGTCAAACACAGTGGTGGCGGGTGAACTGGAAACAGGGGAAGCCCGAACATTACCTTTAAATCTATCATTACTTTCAACCTGTTCCCCTTTATCCTCCTTGATTAACAATCAAACAAATAATTCACAGAATAATCAACACCAATCATGTATTTAGAATAAATCCTTATGCTCGCGAAACACCAAAGATTGTCTGAAATTTGTGTGCTATTGCGAAAGCTACAACATGAGATTGTTTAATTAACAAGGATGGCAATTTGAATAATTAATTAAGTGGCAAGTAATCCCAAAGCTTTCTCTAAAATGTTTCACATTATACCTTTCTTGTGTTACAAAATTCAAATGACAAAACGGAGCTAAATTTAGTTAAATCGATTAGAATTACTGAGAATAAACTTTTATTAGGTTGAGTGCAATGAACAATAACATTTAGAACACAGACCTCACAAAAGTTGTGATGGGTCATGAGCATTTAACGTAATTTAAATCGATAAATGCCATCCTTGTTAATTAAACAATCTCATGTTGTAGCTTTCGCAAGCGCACAAACCACAGACAATCTGCGCTGTTTCGCGAGCATAATCATTTACTCTATTCACGTGATTGGTGTCAATTATTCTGTGAATTATTTGTTTTATTGTTAATCAAGGAGGATAAAGGGGAACAGGTTGAAAGTAATGATAGATTTAAAGGTAATGTTTGGGCTTCCCCTGTTTCCAGCTCACCCGCCACCACTGGTCAAACAGTTTTTAGGTAGTGAGAAGTTTTCAGGGATAACAAAGACAGCAGCAAATGGTTTCATTTTAACGTCAAGAGACGAATATTTTTCCTTTGAGAGGGGAGCAGGTGAATTGTGCTGTCATTCAGAGGGTGACTGTGAAGGAGAGCTTTCACCACCTCTTCCTTGGACTAAATGCTAATTGTAAATTGTCAATTGTGTGTCAATCATTTGTAATTATGTGCACATGTTGGCAATTTGTTTGGGGAGCCAGCCTATTGGGTAACAAGTCACACCTGACTAATTGAAAGGTTATTAAATACAGGTGGGGCTGGGGAGTAGGGGGGGCTCACTTTGGTCCTGCTGTTGGATTGCGTAGGCTGGTTTGTTTGCCTGTTTGGATTTTAAAATAAATTATTGGTTTTAAACCTTTTTTGGCTGATTCATGAGAGAAGTTACAGTCAGCTTCTCTACATGTGGTGGAACATTTCTCCTGTGAGAGGGGAGCAGGTGAATTGTGCTGTCATTCAGAGGGTGACATTCACACAACCCCCTGAGAAGGACAGGTGTGTCATGAACGCATGGTGTCTGATTCCCGTTAATAATGCCATTAATAATGGCAAAATATTCTGGGGATTAGTTACCAAGATGTTTCTGATTCTTTTCTTTATTTCTCAAATGAACATGACTAATCTTACCCACAGTTGACAGAGGAGCCCCATTATTAAAGATATTTTTCCACAACAAGATTAAACTTCTTCTTTTCAACAAATACAGCTAGTCAGCTCTCTGATAAACCTCTAGTCTGTGGTGTAAGTGTGAATTTAGACTTTTTGACCTATTTTAACCTTCATCAAAACATTTGTACGTGCACATGGTATCAGTTTGATTTCTATTCTTGACCATGCAAAATTTGATATAGTAGTATCGCAATGAATTGATATTATTTTTATTAACATTTTTGATATTTCTTTATTTCTCAAATGAACATGATTAATCTTACCCACAGTTGACAGAGGAGCGCTTTTATTAGAGATATTTTTCCACAAAGAAAATAAACCTTCTATTTAACAAGTATTGCTATTTAGTTCTCTGATAAACCTCTAACCTGTGGTATAAGTGTGAATTTACACTTTTTGATATTTAAACTTTCACCAGTTGTAACGTAATGCATAATTATTATTTGTATTATCATCACCAAGCATCTTGTAAACATTTTGGATATAAAATACTCCTAAAATGGCCACATTAGAACACCCAGCTACAATTCATACTGCCACCATGATTGTCCTAACTAATATCTCACAGTGTGATAAGTTCTTGAGACCGACAGTAGACCTTGGAAGAGGTTACCAGTCAATTAAATGGAATTATCATGCAGAAAAGAAATGTTAAAATAAATATCACTTGAATTAAATTCCTCATCTCTAAATTAGGTTCTCTCACTTTGGTCAAAATTTATGTCACCACGGCTCATGGAGGGCCTTTGATTTATGTTGGTGGTAATATGGTGTGGTGTGGTATATTCTGGTACAGTGTCGCACAGTGTGGTATAGTGTGTAGTGTGGTGTATAGTGTATAGTGTGATATGTAATGTATAGTGTGGTATATAGTTTATAGTGTGGTATAGTGTATAATGTGGAATGTAGTTTACAGTGTAGTATAGTTTATAGTGTGGGGCAGTGTGGTTTAGTGTATAGTTAGGTATACAGTGTATAGTGTGGTGTAGAGTGGTATTGTGCTTAGAAAACCCAGAGTGTTGCAAATTCAAATCCATTGGGCATGGTGCTTCAGTATTTACTATAAATAGTAAATTATAATATATCCCATTGTGTAAATTCATAAATGTAAAATGTAAGCTCAGACAAGGCTGTCCACTAAAAATAATGTAATGAAATGTCATTAAATATATCAGCTAGCTGTATCAACTTACATTGTTTATCTGTGCCAGAACAGTTTCCCCAAATACTTCTATGGAATTCTTTCAATATGTTTCAGATGTGAAATGAAAAAAGTATATGAATCCTTTTTGGTGGCTTTCTGTGATCTTTGGTTGGATCCTGCTATAGTATCAGACGAAAAATTATTTTGACTGGAATTCAACTTGATGTGTGATTTATGACAATGCTGTCAACAGTACCCATAGGAAATTCGTCTCTCTCACGGTGGCACGATCCACAAACGGAAAAGGATATGGCCTGCCATCAAATCATCCGTAATGAAAATGGAAGGGATTGTGGACCATATCACTCATTTTATCTTTAGTTTTCATTTGCATCACTTATTATTTTATGCTCTCCATCATTTGCCTCTGCTTTTTTTTCTTTTTTTTTCTAGTTTCTGCTCCCAAGACACCAGAGAGTGGAAAAATTGCCTACATTGTCTTGATAGCCCGTGTAATATGACTGGCTAATGAAACACAGATGAACAGTGATGCGAGTGACGCAGCAGCCATTGTAAAAATTTAATCAATATGCTAAAGTTGCAAAAATGCAGATGCAGCAGTTGTTTGGCTGTATTAGACAAGGGAGGGAGAACAGGAGGTCTATGCTCAGCACATGCGTCATAATGACAGGTTAATGTTTAATGGACTGCATTTTTTACTGGAGCCAGCTAATGTCACTTTGCACTTGATTTAAATTTCTTTTTCTTTTTGCTATTTTCCAGCACTGTGACATATTACACATAACAAGGACTGATAAAGAGGCAGGTAGGAGGTGGAAAAACTACTGGTTTAACTTAAAATAAGTTAGAGGTTTTCTGGGAAAAAAGATAGCCTTACTGTTTAGCTAGCTACCTTTTGGAATCAACATGAAGTGTGATGTTGGGCTAGTTTAAACTCCATTTATTGTCTGCTTATGTAGTAGATCAGTGTCCTCTCCAGGTAGGTCAGTTCCACTGTTCGCAAAAATGGACAAAGAAGATTTGTCTTTAGTCTTACCTTTGGTTACCAGTACTAGTCAGAGCAGGAATTTTCCATTTTTTTCCCATTGTTGTTCTCCTATCCAGTCGGTTTATGTAGTATCTTAGTATAAATTTTGAGTAAAGTCTTCCATCTCTCATGCTTTTCAGTTCTTTCCACTTTTGCTAACTTGTTTAAATCTAATGGGGCCTGTGGCAATTCTCTTGTTAAGAATTTTGATAGATTGATAAACTTATTGGGCTGTAAGAGACAAAACCAGTCATGCCAAAACCCACACCCTGCATGTGTGCTATTTTTCTTAAACAAAGCATTTATTTTAGCTTCTAGCTAGCTAGCTTCACACAGTATCAGTCTCCAATGTTCTCCTGTCAGTTTGATCAGGAATAAGACAAATAGTTCACAATTGTGATATGGCTAGCAAGGCTTCTTTTTTGTTTTTTCTTTCTTTTTAACAACAAATACAGTTTTCATTCATACATTTTTTCTTTCTCTTTATGCTCTTGTATTTTTTTCCAGAAATATATATTTATGGGACACACTGCTGAGAGGATGAAAACAAGACTGTAGCCTTTGGTGTGTTGAATGTTGGTGTAAATTAATATTTCATCATAAATCTCAGTGATACTTGTTGTCATTAGCTAATTTCAGTTTAAAGGAAAATGTTGAACTGTTGAAATTTCGAAATGTTGGGATATATAACATGTTGTGGTTGAGCATTTGACAGATCAGCTTCATCCCAGGAAGTTGAGGAAAGGTGTTGCTTGAGTCCACCATTTCATACACAACTCCTTCCTAAGATGGCAGCAGGACTGTCTGCTCTCCACAGGACAATAGCTCAAATGGGTACTCAGAATGATGATTAGCATCAATGTCAATCGAATGTGAGGACAATCTTTTGCTTTACCATTTGCCTGGCCAGTCTAGTCCTAGGAAGTCAAGGGAAGGTGTTGCTTCAGCCCACCTTACAGAATGCAAATGATTCCTTCCTGGGGGGGACTGCGGGAACGTCCAGCCCCCACAGGTCACCAGCCAGGATGGGTACCCAGAATATTGGAGGGGGTGGGAAAGAATGCCTTTTAAAATCAGTGTTACCATGTGATCAGTGTTCTTTCATCTCTGTACTTGGGGAGAAGATCCACTAGTTCCTTTACTGTATTAAAGGACCTATTTGTGAAACAGCAAACAAGTCTGAAGCCGGCTCATTCATTTTCATACTCGGAAAGTACGACAACCGTTTTACTTCTACAATCAGAATATTTTAATTTTTATCTTTCTAAAAACACAGCTAAACTGTTTTCATCACACTACACCATAGCACTAAGGTCATGCTTGCACTGCCTGTTGCTATTCAAACAAGAGGTACCTGAGAAGCAAAGGCAAGATTTGTGTTCCATTGAAGGCCACACAGCTCCTGAGATGTGAGAGCCAGGGAACACAAATGAGCAGGAAAGCGTCTCTCGTTGTCATAATTTTTCCATGACGAAAGATGATGACGTTTATGACATGGACCACTTTTATGTCTCCAAGGATAAACACTTTGCAATCCACACCTGCATCTGCGTATTCTAGAGCTAAACAGCACAGGTGTCGTGTGAAACTGGTGGTGACAGACAAACAGACAAGGCTGAGATATTTTTCCAGACTAAAAGTCCAACTGAACACCTGGATGCATATGGATCTATAACTCACTTCCCGCTAGGATTGTGGAGCCCATCTCCTCCGTCTCCACTAATTTCCCAGCCCTGCCAGATAATAAGGCACATTTAATTGCAGCGTTAATTGATTTTTTTTTTTTTGCACAGAATTATTACCTTGATTGATTGCAGGCCCAATGAGAGTGTTAGCTGGCAGACAGTGTGAAATGACAGCCTGGAGAGACGCAGAGTCTTGCAGGGGACAGATAACCTTGATGCTATGAGCTACATCTTCCGATGTGTCCTTCTTTGACACATTGAAGGCCCTCCAAGAGGGAAGAGCTGATAGTATGCAGACCACAATCATTAAACCTACTTCTGTTGGCTGTTGATAAATTCCTTTGTTTTGTTTTGTTTTGGTTTATTTTGCAGAGCCCTCTGTTACACAGAAGACCTCCCTAGCTTTGACTGAACCTGTTTATCTGTTTCCTAAATGGGCTATAACCCTGTGTTCTGCAGCGTTCATAAAATCACTACTAAGGAACTCAGTGAAGTACATGTATTACTTTACATCTACTACAACAGAGAAACCTCATGGACCACCAGCCAGCATTACTACAACCGATAAAGAGACATATTGGGAGTCTGGACATGGCATGCTTTGCTCAATCATTTTATTTGATCATAGGAGTAGATAACTGAAACATAATTGGCTAACACACCTTGGAACACTCTTACCATTGCTACGGTAGATGTTTGTCACCAGGTCATTAGTTGGTTCCACTTTTGCTGATGCTACCCTTGGTAATTAATAATGAAGCACTCCAGTGCGTTGTACTGTATTGTAGTCGTAGTCTATGCAAGGTGATCTTTAGTTATTATCTCTTAATTAGCATTATTAAAGCAATCAAGTGGTTTAAAGTGTAGGAACTGAGAGCAAAAGGAGTGGTGTTATGTAATATCCTGATACAATACATCAGTGTAAATATTCATCAAGTTCCAGCAGAGGTGAGCGTTTGTACTGGTCCTCACATTGTCCAATGAGGACTCTTTACTGAAATGTAATCAATACTGCTTGGCCTGGATGTCCTGGATTTAATGTTTTGACTGTAAATGTGGTTATACAGCAGTTTTACATTAGGAAGGAAGAACTTTGGCTTCACACAATAAAGGCAGACCAGCTTTGTCATTGGTTGGTGGAGAGATAGGTCACGCCATTTAGAGAGCTATAAGTCATTCTCTTAATATCATTTGTTTGGTCTCTTCACTCTTATCTTGCTGAAAGTTGTGTCACTTCCTTTACTCAATTCTGGTGAGAATGAACAATATCGTGATGACATCACAAACAAATGTGTTTGCCCCTCTACCCAAAGTAATGTATACAACTACTGATGCCTTTCATTTGACTAGGAACTGGTAGGGCAGGATCTGAAGCGAAAGTACTTCTGTCCCATATGATCATGTGATAATTACATATGAATATATTTTATGACAGTTTCTGCTCTGTATGCTTTTCTGTGTATGTTCAACCCTTGCACACATGACTTTATTTTATGTTATGTAGCGCATGTGTTACGTTACATGGTTTGTTATGTTTTCATTAGCGTTACTAAGCCTCTTATAGTTTTCACTGCTGCATTTGCTATATTTTCGTATGTTAAATCACTGTTTCCTCAAAGCTAACATTTGCTAGAATTTTTCCAATCTAGTGTTCCAATCACACCGTACGCTGCAAAGAGTTAATCAGCTCTGTCAATCACATGATCCTTAAATACAGAAAACACATACTTAGAAAAAGTGTGATGTTTATAGGTACTTACATGTCCAGATAGATAGATTATCAAGATAACTTTTGAAATATCAGCTCCTCAGTGTACACAGGGTTTTAATAAACATTAAGCAGGACTGGCATGAGAAAGTATTCTCTCTGGCCTGGAAAGAGGTGTGTGATGCCAAATCTTGATACAGTATGGTTAGTTGTTATCTGTCAGGCTCATCATCTTGTTGCTAAAGACCCTGACAAGCTTCTCGATTTTTCCAAAGTGGATCACATAACCGAAGAGCTAGCTATGGGTTTTTTATTTTACACATCTTTTTCAAATTAGAGCCGTTTTCATCTCTAGCTGTGCCAAAGCCCCCTGGAGCGAGCCCCACTTCATCACACAGTTGCCAGGTTACGCTGAGCACGCTCTTCTTGCACACCAGGAGAGCAGAGCTCCCATCCCTGGACCGCCACTTCAGTTATCGCCCCCCTGCCCTCTCTCAGGACCCACTGCCAGACTAGACTGCTGCGTTCCAGGGGTAATCTGATACCTTGAAGTCGGAAGTGTGCGTATGAGTGCCATGAAATCTGGTATCATGTACCAGCCCTATCAGTTTGACTTAATCAATCCTGTCTCAACCCACAATGGAACTGTCACAATGATTTACAGAATGCAAAACAGATGGGGGCTGGATCTTAACTGCAGACACGAGATGTTGAGTAAGGCAGCAGTTCTTGAGATGGGACCTTACAACAGAGTGAAGTAGGACACTGTTATCACACCAGCAGCAAGGGGAGAGTAAATCAGTTGGGATAAATTATGCTAAATAAAAATAGACTCATAAAATCAGCCCCCAAATCAAGGAAAATCAAATAAACAAACTTATATTTGTGATAAATATGTACTGCAAGGGGCAAGTGACAAAATAAAGTCAATCAGCAGTATGATGCAGTTGGGCAGTCATGACAGCCAGTTAATTATCTACATTATCTAGTGATGTTATACTGTGAAGTTGTGTTATGTTTCCCCATAGATCCTGTGTAATGTGCAGGTAGATGATACTCAGTGGGCAAAATATGCAGTACCAACCTAACTTGTTCCTAGTCAGCATTTTCCATGTCAAAGTAAAACAGACTCTGATTTTATGATGTCATTCCTTTCCTGACACAAAATGTCACTACACGCTGATAAAGGGTTAGGTTGAAATACCTGTGCATTAAAAAACATTAAATGACATTAAAAGACATTCTACATCTGCTGTATCCATTGAAATGAGTAATAGTAAATGAAAAATAAGATTTGACACACTAAGGCTACCACTAATATGTTAATGCTATAAGGCTGATGGTCTGTGACCTTTAGCTTGTGAGGTAGTGGTGTCTTCCTGACAAGCTAGCTCAAGTTCCTCAATTTTGTAAGGGGTGTTCTCAAGCAAAACCAATGCATTAGTCTGAAAGCATTTGTCTTTTGAAGCTATTCTCAATGGAACAGTTAGTCATTTACTTCTAATCTTGTGAGTCAGACCAAAGAAAAACATTGAAAGGAAAAAAGAAGTTTGGACAAATCGCATTTTATGACTAGAGATGATTCACAATTCCCAGCAGAGGATAGGGCTCAGTCCTTGGAATGGCATGCAAGTATGTGTCTTTGACAGTGCTCTTTAATATTACATATGGCATTAAACACAGTATGTAAACACAGCAGCAATTACTTAATTTAAGTGACACCAGCATGTGCACCGCAAGTCAGCTTTTTATTCAAGCCATGCCCTTGTTGTGTTCCATTTCAACTGAAGAGAGCTGGGTCCAGCTAAATGGTACAGCAGTGCCATCACACAGATAGGAAGGAAGCAGCCCAGATTGGAAAAGGCACTGCAAGTAGATTATTTTTTAAAACTCTGATTGGTGGAATGTAAGATTCATGTGTTCATAAATGAATGTGCAAGCTGCCATCCCTTATGCGAGCTCCTAAAAGTGTCAGGTTACACCTGCATCAGGTAGAGCGTTTCGTCTGAGACCACAGTGCAGGGGTGTTGCTTTCAAGGAGCTAACATGTGCTCCACACTTTTTTGATGTGGCAGTTGAATCACATCATGGCCATATATCTGGGTAGGGGATATCCTGTGGAGTGGAGTACTCCTCAGATGAAGCCATATCAGACTGAGAGAGGTAGGAAACGTTCGGCCCAGCTGCAGCAGCACCCATATCCACAGGAAAGTGGCAGCAGCTGGAACTTGCATTCCTGCACTGGTGCATCAGTAGGAGTACAGTGGGCCGGTGGGTCGTGTTGGCACAGCAACAGCGGGCGCGGATTTTATGCAAGGAGACATCTCCTCTCACCCCAGTATTTGGATCACCTCGAGCCACTTGGATATCAGGGAAAATGAGTGCACTTCCACAACAAAGCCCGAATTTAGATTGACTGAGGTTATCCCTGGGCCCGTGTGTCCAAACCCCCCCCCCACATCTGATGGAACAGACTTGCGAGGAGCGCTTTCTGCGAGGAGAGTGGAGTTGGGAGTGACATGACGGAGGAGGGCCTCACTGTGGAGGAGGGGGGCTTACTTTGAAGCAAGCAGAGGCAGTGTCAGGTTGGGTTGGAGTCAAAGAGCGGCGCTGGATTATGCTTGGCACTAATATGGCACCAGTATCTTTGTTCTTGTATCTGCTCACTGTCGCTAGCTGTAGTTCAGAAGTGCCATCTCCCCACACCTGACGTCATTCCAGTGATGTCACTCCACGTTGAGCTTCCCACGCACACAGAGACTCCTCTAAGCCCCCCATTCCAGCCTGCTCCCACCCATCATTAACACACTCTGCATCTCTTTAAAGCCACAGCCCCCATGCTGTTTGTTACCCTATCGAGAGCTCGTCGGCAGCGCTAACGTCACTTGCCTCATTTGGTAAGCGGTGTCACTGACCCTCAGTGCAGCTGCATAGATCAAATGGCGTTCATCAGCGTGTTGGGTGAGGCAGATACCTCTGGCCCTCGAAAAGCACAGTGGAATGCAGTTAGGGTTTGTTCAATGTCAAATCCCCTTAATTACTCTTGATGCATGCAGCCAGAATATGATTTTTGTACATTGTTGTTTCATTAAGAATAATTGTGTCCTCTATCTTTCATGTATTTTAAAAGCCATAATTCACTATTCCTGTGCAGAACATTTTCTAGAGAGTGCAGGGGAAAATGCTGTATAATGTCACATGAAATCCACTCAAATGAAAACCTAGGGAGGTTTGAAACTCTCGAGAATCATTTTCCTCTGTAGTTTATTCCAAGGAAATGATTATGTATTTATGAGCATTGCAGATCATAGTAGATATTGGTAGCCCCAGGCCAAATGCACACATCTACCATACATTGCCAGTGGAGTTTCTTTCATCTGTTTAGTGTATTTTGAATTACTCTCAAGTTGTGATTGCAAGTGAAAAAGAAATATACTTTTACAAACTTGTAAAAGGTTACTGCATCCATATGGATATTTACACATATGATGTATGCTCTGACAAAAATATAAAAAATATTGTAGCGAGCCGGGTTCTTAAGGAAGAATGATGCTGCGCATTGCAAAAATTTGGCTAACTAGCCATTTATTAAGCAACACAGAACAAACAACACCCAAGGGGAAAAAACTTTGTACAAGAGAAATGAACAGTTTGCAAAGTATGCTGGACTATGCTCCGCCCACTTCCCCAACACGTCACACTGCCCCCGCCTAGGAGGGTTGCTGTCCCCAGCGACCAACAATAAAGTCCCGGAGGTGTTGGGGAAGCTGCCACTGACGCGGCAAAGGCTGGTAGGGCGCGAGCCGGTTGCGGTGGAGCACCACCACCCGATTCCGCTGGACCAGCTGCACCTGGTACACGACGGCGGAGAGTCGCTCCAGCACCGTGCACGGACCGACCCACTGGCTCGTGAGTTTGGGGGAGAGACCCTTCTTCTGCTCGGGGCTGTACACCCACACCAGCGTGCCCAGAACAAAGTCCTCCCCTGTGCACCGTGAGTTATACACCTGCTTCTGTCGGATCCCGGCATTGGAGAGAACCCGGCTGGCCAGCTCATGCACCTCCTGGAGCCACTCCCAGAGGTTGTGGAATTAATCCAATCCAGGCACGCCCTCCACCTCAGGCTCGGGGGGTGGGCCAAACACCAGGTCTGCGGGGGTCTGAAGCTTGTACCCGAACATGAGGGCCGCAGGGGTGCAGTGAGAGGACTCCTGCACTGCCGTCCAGTACGCCCACAGGACCAGGGGCAGGTGGAGGTCCCAGTCCTGCTGCCAATGACTGGTGAGGATGGCGAGCTGGGTAGCCAGGGTGCGGTTGAACTGCTCCACCAGCCCGTCACTCTGGGGATGGAGTGACGTTGTCCGGGTCTTCTTAATCCCCAGCTGCCGGCAGACCTCATCTTGAAGACCCCTTGAAGTTCCGCCCCTGGTCGCTGTGCAGCTCTCCGGTGCACCGAAGCAGCAGAACATCTCGCTGACCGGGCGCTTGGCGGTGGTGGCAGCACTCTGGTAGGGAACTGCATACATCTTGGACCACTTGGTGAAGTAGTCCATGGCCACAACCACGTAGCGGTTCCCCCAGTTGGTGGTAGGGAAAGGGCCCAGGATGTCCACGCCCACATGCTCCATCGGGGCCCCCACCTGGTACTGCTGCAGAGGAGCGTGGGAGCGCCAGGTTGGCCCCTTCCAGGCTGTGCAGGAGTCGCACCAGTGGACGTGGAGTTCGAAGCCCTGCCAACACCCCGGCCAGTAGAAGCGGGCCCGCATCCGGTGCAGGGTCTTGGCAACCCCGAAGTGGCCCGTCCCCGCCAAGCCATGGACGAGCTGGAGGACCTTGGGGTGCAGCTGGCGAGGTACCAGGAGCTGGAGGATGTCAGGGTGGCCCCGGGGGACTGCCAGCGGCGATGGAGGAGGCCGTTCCGGATGGTGAGGCTGGACCACTGAGAGTAGAGGGCCTTGGTCTCGGGATCCAGTGCCAACACTGCTGCCCACGCTGGTCGTTTGCCTGCCTCCACCCAAGCCTGGACCTGAGAGAGGACAGGGTACTGGCTCTGGCCCAGTCGGAGCTGCTGCGGGTCCAGGGTTTCCACGCCGCTGTCGCCGCCCACTGGAGAGGTGTTGTTGTCGCCCGAGGGGATGGTCTGCAGGGTCGCCACAACTGGGGTCACCGCATCCTGGTCCTCGATGCGCTGACAGTACTGGCACTCCTCTCCCTCGCAGGGGCATCTGGACAGGGCATCCACGTTGGTGTGGAGACGCCCGACCCAGTGGAGGACCTTGAAGTGGTAGTCCTGGAGCACTTGGAGCCACCGAGCCAGCTGCCCCTCTGGGTCCTTGAAGCTGAGGAACCAGGTGAGGGAGGCGTGGTCAGTGCACAGGACGAACCTGCGCCCGTAGAGGTACTGCTGGAAGTGACAAAGCCCCAAGATGATGGCCAGCAGCTCCCAACGGGTGACACAGTAATTCTGCTCCGGTTGGCTGAGGGAGCGGCTGAAGTATGCGATGACCTGCTCACCGTGCTCCCCCTCCTGGGAAAGCACCACGCAGAGGCCCACATTGCTGGCATCAGTGTCCACAATGAATGGACGCTGGGGGTTGAGGTAAGCCAGCACGGGAGCCTTGATGAGCGCCGACCGGAACTGGGCGAAGGCGGCGGCGCAGTCTTCACCCCAATGGAATGCCTGGCCCTTCTGGGTCAGCCGATGAAGTGGGCTGGATGGTGGCGAAGTCCCAGACGAACCACCGTTGGTAAGATGCCAGCCCCAGGAAGCTCCGCAGCTCTGCAACATTGCGGGGGACAGGCCAGTCCCTTACCGCGGTCACCTTCGCCGGATCACTGGAAACCCTTGCAGCGCTGACCACATGCCCCAGGAAGGACGTCTTCCGCTGGAACACATGGCACTTCTTGGGGTGAAGGTGCAGACAGGCCTGGCTGATGGCACAGAAGACATCCCTCAGGTTGGCCAGGACACCCTCGAAGTCCGCAGCGTGGAGGAGGAGGTCGTCCAGGTAGACGACGCAGCTTCTCCGGGGGATGTCAGCCAGGACCCTCTCTATCAGGTGCTCAAAGGTGGCCAGGGCATTACAGAGGCCAAAGGGCATAACCCAGAACTGCCACAGCCCCTGGCCGATGGAGAAGGCGATCTTGGGGCACGCCTCTGTCGTCAACTCCACTTGCCAGTAGCCGCTGCGGAAATCGAGGGAGCTGAACCAGTGGGACCCAGCAATGTGGTCAAGGGCTTCATCGATGCACCGCAGGGGGTAGGAGTCTTTGCAGGTGACCCCCCCCCACAGCAGGAGTGGCCCAGGGGCTACTGGAGGGCTCGATGATGGCCACCTCCGCCATTTCCTTCACCTTCTGTTTCACTGCCACCCGCTTAGCAAGGGGTAGGCGACAGGGGCGGAGGCGGATGGGGTGCGTGTCGCCGGTGTCAATGTCATGGCACACCAGGCTGGTATGTGTGCAGTCCTCGTCCCTGGCCACGAAGATGTCAGCGAACTGCTCCAGTAACTCCCGCAGCTGGTGCTTCTGGTCCGCCTCGAGGCCCCTCCAACTCCGCTGGTACAGGTCGTCGACGGCCTGTCTGGTCTTGGGCAAAGCTTGGGGCGGTGGCAAAGACGTGGAGGCCCCCTCTGTCACTGGCGGCGGCGTGGCGGACCTCTTGGCGGGCACCAGTGATGGGGTGGACCCTCCAGCTGATGGCGGCCGCACGGTGGGCCTCCTGGCTGGTGCTGGTGACGGGGCAGACCCTCCGGCTGATGGTGGCAGCACGCTGGACCTCCTGGCTGGCGGCGGCAACAGGGCAGTCGGTCTCAGTCCCTCTTCACCAGCGGTGTGGAGTGCCACAGCTTCCGACCACAGGTAGAGCGTAGCCCTGGGAACATCCACTGTGGCCTCCCACTTAGCCAGCAGGTCCAGCCCGATGATGCAGGGGTCCCGGATGTCAGCTAGCCAAAACTGATGGTTGCCGCTGTGGCTAGCAATGTACACCTGGAGCGACTTTTCCCCCTGCATCTGTGCACGTTCGCCAGTGACTGTGGGGATGCACAGCCTGGTGGGTTTCCAGCCCTGTGGTCTCGGCCCATCAGTACCAGGCAGGGTTCCGGGGCAAACCAGTGAAATAGTGTATCCCCTGTCCACCAGGGCTTGGCATGGGGTTCCATTGAGGTCGCAGTCCACATACAGCCCGTGTGACTGGCCCAGCCAGCCAAGCTGCAGCGATGACTTGGCGAGGGAAGGAGGGTTGTTGGCAGGTGGCAGTTCCCCCATTGTGCCACCCCGCTTCAGTTTAATGGCGGCTGGGACAATGTGCTCCCAGGGGCCGGGGCTGGGCAGTGGCGTGCGAAGGCCTGGAGGGCGAGCGCCTCTTGTGTCGCCGTGTTGAAGGATGGGTACCCACGCCGGGCGTACGGTCGAAGGGCCACGTAGGCACCCAAGCTCTCTCCCTCTTCCCTCTGGCGGCTGACCAGTTTGTCCCTGGCATCGTCAGCGTGCTCACGGCGGCTGAAATGGCGCTGTATCGCCCCCCTCAATGGCTGCCCCGCTGAGACGCTCCTTGGGCTGGAGGTCCGTGAGGATCTGCAGCGATTTGCCCTCTAATGCCAGAGTGCCCTGGAATGCTGTTTCTTCCGCTGACCACTTGTTGAACTGGGAGGCCAGCTGCATTTGAATGAGGTAAGTCTCCCGTGGCTCTTCCCTGCTGTAGCGTGGCAGCTTCATCACACCCCGGCGGGAGTCCCTTGGCTCCATGGGGGAAGCTGTAAGGCCAGCTCCTGGCTGAATTGCAGGGGAGGCAGTGACTGGTTCCACGGACTACGTTGCAGTTGGGTCCGCCGGCAGAGTTGGCCCGGGATCGCGGCAGAGCAGCGGCATTGGGGATCCGGCATTCCCTCAGCGATCTGGCGCAGCACACTGGCTCAATCGGCGGTCTGTCCTTGGAGGGCTCCCAGGGGTATGGCATTTAATAGTCTCATCGAGACTGGAGGCATTTGTTCTTTGGACCGTGCCCCTTTCTGCTGTAGTTGCACGATAAGCCTCTCTGCTTCAAGTAGGGACATCATTCTTCCTCCCAACACCAGTTGTAGTGAACTGGGTTCTTAAGGAAGAATGACTCTGCGTGTTACTAAAATTTGGCTAACTAGCCATTAAGCAACACAGAACAAATGACACCTAAAGGGAAAAAAAAAAAAAGAGGGGGCTAACTAACTCTTGTACAAAGTGGGTAACTTTGTACAAGAAAAATGAACAGTTCGCAAAGCATGCTGGTCTATGCTCCACCCACTTCCCCAACATGTCACAATATATTTTGCTGTTAATGTGCACAGAGCTGTTGACTTGAAATAGACTTGATGAGCTGAAACAGTGAAAGTAGTAAGGCAGAAAATGAACCCTGTGGTTCCTGCCTGTGTGTGTGTGTGTGTGTGTGTGTGTGTGTGTGTGTGTATGTGTATGTGTGTGTGTGTGTATGTGTGTTTGTTTGTGTGTGTGTTATTACGACAACATTATCAAGGGCCTGTAAAATCAATCCACTTCTCCCGCACATGGGACCCGTGATGCAGCCAGGTCTCTACACTGCCCAACAAGGGAACATGCTCTCAGAACCCCAGGAGTGTGTTTATCCCTCCTGGCCTCATGGTCACATGATGTATACCACATCCCATGACAAACAGCCCAGCTCCAGTAGGCTTTGTCCTAGTGCTGGTTTAGGGAGCAGCCTCTGGTGTGTGTGTTTATGTTTGTTTTGGAAGAGTTTCACGATGCAATGTTAACTGGGACAGGTCCATCCCACTGTTTCCCACTGACTACATGCTATGCATATCAAGAGGGAGAGCACTCCTCAGATGCTGTATAACTTTAAAGATTTACAAGACTCAACACTCATTAGGTTTTGCACACCATATATTGCTGTCTTATTACCTACGTTTCACCATTCTTAAGTACTGTGAAGAACTTCTTAGGAAATTCTTTCCTACTCTATTTGTGCACCCAGTGCCAGCCAGAAGCAGATGGGCTCCCCCTCTGACCCGTGTTCTGCTCAAGGTTTCTTCCTATTAGTCAGGGAGTTTTTCCTTGCCACTGTCACCTTTGGCTTGCTCTGAGGAGGGTATCAGGCCTGGAATACCGATGTACAGCTGCTTTGTGACAACTCATGTTGTAAAAAGCATTATATAAATAAACTGAATTGAACTGAATTGAATTGTTTCAGGCTGGCGGTGTGTGTGGGTGTGTTGGCTAAATCCTGGTGACATTGGCCAAGAGATCCTGTCTGCTCAGTGTGCTGCTCTTCTCCAGTGGTGGGACATGGAATCCTCCAGCTCCACTATCCTCCTCCACTCCATCATGAACCAGGCATATTTCAGGATCCAACACACAAATATTAAACCCCATATAAGTCTCCTTGTGAACTTGCATGATTTGTGAACGTGCTGATGGCTTGATCTCTTGCTAACTGAGAAAAAAAGCGATCCTTTGTCTTTCAGGGAATGAAAAATATTACATAAAAATATCTTTGTATATATATACTGTAAATAAACCCTGAAATGTAAGTCAAACTGAAATGTACTGAAAACCCTGAAATGTAAGCCCCAAATTCAGGTCAAACTGCTAGTATGCTTTTGTTGTGTAATGACTGCAAAAAGTGTGATCTGTCATTTTATCATTTGCATATGTTTGTGGTATACATTCTTCATTTTCAAAATACAACACCCTGAAGACATTAGAATCAGTAGCCATTCTCCACAGGGCAGAAGCTCTGTAATGCAGTTTCTCTGAAACAGATCAGAGCCATGACGTGAAACGTATTCATGGTATCTCCTCTTTCTGTCTCTCTCTTCCAGGGGTTTTTGCCAAGTGCCGCTATGTATATTATGGGAAGCATTCGGAGGGGAATCGGTTCATCCGCAATGACCAGCTCTGACCCCCCACCCAGCTGACCCTGGCCATCCGCAACCACCCAATCACATTCCCTCCAGCCATACCCAGCCCCTGTAGCACCTAATGCTATGCAGTCATCCTGTCTTACTCCACCCCATCCCCCTATTCTCAATGGTACGAGCACGATCAAGCACCTGGCCTTGAGTGCCGCTTGTGAAAGGTCAACGGTCGCACCTGAGGCAGCAGAGGTGCCTTAGAGAGGTCATTGAGCGTGGGAAATATCTAAGGTACATCCAAGGTACATCCTTCCCTGTTGCGTTGCGTGTTGTGCATTGAAAGGAAAACACAAATGCTTGCGAAACCTCATCACTCCAATAAAGCAACACCTCAGGTTAGTTTAAGCAATTAAAGTCTTTGAAAGAAATTGTGATAATTACAACTTTTAACAGGACAGTGACACTGCTGGCCATTACAAATGATAGTAAGCATACGGAGTGCTTTTTGAAATTGTATCACTGTATCTGATTAAATAACATTAACGTGGATGTCCTCAGAAAGACAGCTTTATTGTAAATAGTTTATTGTTTAAATGCTGTGAAATGCTATGTCCAGGAAGTTTGGTTTTTCTGTTCAGTTTCAAAGCAGAAATGCAACCTCTTACATTTGATCCAGAATATTTTTAACAAATTTTCTCCCTTTGGTAAAGTATGTGAGGACCACTGTCTTACAACTGCCACCAATTTTTAAATATGAAATGCTTGAATTGTTTGCAAAAATCTGTTTTAATGCATTGGCTGCTTATTTAATTAATGTTTTGTGATCTTTGATTATGTGAAATTATGTGCTTATTTCATTCCTGTGATTACATTTTTAATGACCATGTTACGTACCCTGTATTTTTATAGATGTGTAATGTCAGAGTGATCTGTATCTAATGTCTGTTTGGAGCTTCAGTGAAAGACAATGCCTTGAAGCAAAGCAAACCTATGTTTCAATGTTAGGATCTGATGAATAGATCCTCTGATTATGAGTCTGATTTGTATGAGTATGATTTATCTGTTGAAATAAATGAATAAAACATATCTGGCTGCTCGTGTCTCATTCTTTAAGAATGTAAGCCAGTGTTGAAAAGCAGGGCATGGCATCCACCAAGACAGCAAGTTACAACAAATACAGGGCATACTCCATGTGTGTACAGCAGGAAGACTCTGGTCATTTTTAGGGTCTTTTAGGGTCTATTTTAGGTTCTGACTCATAACAAAGTCTGTACCCTCTAACCTCAATTAAACACAGAATTTGGATTCAGTCTCATACAGCCATACAGTAAGGGCCCAAGTTTCTTCCAGTTTCTTCGTTCCTCTTCTTTTCTTCTTCTGCTTCTGCATCTTACTTTTCCTGCTGCATAATACCATCACAAGTCTTCCAGTCCCCCAGATTTCTTAACAATTCTTAACATTAGTCTTTGTGCCAATAGCAATAGCATCTATTCATGGTGGCCATGTCACAGATGTCTTTGACATTCTGGGTCCAAATAGATCCAAGTGTACAACCAATAAAACCAATAATACTCGCCCTCTCTGTCTCTTCCTCTCACTCATGCACACACAGAGTCCCGAGCTCTTGGAGGCAGCAGCTCTGGCTGCTCTGTGGGAGCCTTTTTACGATGAGAGGATAGGTGACATTTGTGGCAGGTGCCATGTGCGAAAGAGGTTCAGTGGAGTTTAAGCAGGTTTGTCTCGCCTTGCAGGAGATAAAATACTCCTTCTCCAACCACAGCCTCAATCACTGTGCCACACAGTGCCAGGACTGAATTACACAGAAATCCATAGTGTCTTCTGCAAATTTCATGCATTATTCTGTATTGATTTTTGAGACAAACCTGCTTTTAATAGGTTAATAACGTCCTGCATTATATAAGGTGATTTTCCTGAAAAATAGTTTTTAATGTCATTGTAATTGTATTTAATGCTCTTTTACATAAGAATACAAATTATATCAAAAAATTATATATATTAATGATCACTAGTATAGGGTCTTATTAAGCAGATAGAAGTCTTATTAAGCAAATTATTGTAGTACGTTTTGTTGAGTGTGGAAAATGGTAATGCTGAATTAAGAGCATCCTGTAGTCAGTAATGTGACTGAGCCCTCCTTGCAGTATTTGCAGTGATGTAAAGAGAGTGCCACACTAGGGGCAAGGCAGGTGTTTTCTTCTTCATTTAGCAGCATGGATATTCTTCGATAGGTTATTGTGTAGAACTTTGGCTGAGGAAGCCATGAAATCGGAGAAAAAGATGTCAGTTAAACAAATTATTTTTTATTATTATTGGTTTTTAGCACACGCTCTTACCCAGAGCGACTTACATCAGTTACAATGTTATCCATTTGTACAGCTGGATATTTACTGAGGCAGTTTAACAGCAGTGCCCCAGCAGGGAATGGCAACCCTTTGGTCACAAGTCCTGCTCCTTAACCACTGCGCTACTCTAGCCTATACCAAACATAAATTATGAGGTCCTGCTCTTTTTTCACACATATTGAACAACTGACATAGTTTTCCCAGCTAGAAAGCGTAGCTAATGTCACATGATGTAGGTAGCTTGCTTAAATGGTAAAATGTGGAAATATTAGCTATGCATATCACATGATGCACTCTGTAGGTAATCCAGCTGTGGCTGTATTATTTCCACTTTTTAAGCAGCAAGAGAGGTGCCCTCCTGTGAAGGCAAGGGCTGTCAAGCCAACCTAAACCCCATATTTTGGTAGAAATGAGAGTGCTCTGTCACAGAGGTGTTCGGGAGTATGGCGCAAAAAAAGGACGACAGCACAGTCAGGGGACCTTCTCCAAAAATGGGTTGGCTGTCCCCGTCACTGCACATTAGGCCTCTCTCTGGATGATGGGCACAAGCCAATGCAAATAAAGCACTAAAAAAATGAATGCAGTGAGTGACAGGCTGTTCCGATAGTGGTGGATGACTCGCCTTGGGATGAAGCGGGATGGCTGCTAATGATCCTCGATGCGTTCACAACCCCGGGCGGGCGCTCCGCACCTGGATATATCAGCCTGAGCTGTCTGGAAAGGGAAAGGAGAAGAAAGAGTCTTATTTCTGCAATGGTTTCAGATGAGTAACATTTGTCATTGAGGGAGAAGGTGGTATAATTACCTTGTCAGTCTACTTTAAGCCAAGCTCGCTCTCCCTGGTGTGAAAGATTGACTGACTGTCAGATGAGGTGACAGGCAATCGATAATGTAGCAATTATTGTCATAAATAATTCTAGCACCAATTATATCAAAATGGACAGTGTTCTTTAAAAAGTGTTCCCCTATTATTTCCTGAAACATAAGACGCACTGTAAATCCCTCACAATGGCGAGGGAATGGACACTAAACAGAACGAGCATATCCAAGGCAACACATGATGCTACCTTTTGACTTTGTGACTGTCAACACAGAATGACTGGGAGAAACAAGATCTGAAATGTCAAGGACATAAGACATAGCGTTACTGAACAATCAAATTTGTAGATGAAGGTATTCATGGAAATCAAATGGATTTCCATGAATACCTTCATCTACTTTTATAAAAGACTGCTGTGTCTTTGCTAATACAAATGGTATTGATTCTATACTCCTATCTATCTCCTCTCCCTATTAATTCTCCTGTTACCATCTGTAAACTGGAGGAGACCATTCCCTACAAGCATAAGAATTATGAGACCACAAAGGCTTACTGGAACACATATACTTTTCCATCAGTAATAAACCTACTGTGTGATGGTGGATTAAGGTCCATGACCTCACCCAGAGAGCTGTCTCTCCATGGTAGCTTTAAATTTACATAAACTGTCCTATTTCACACCTCATTATAGACTGATATCTTCATTTATATGCAGTATAACCACAAGTAACTGTCAGATCTTAGTCTGATTTCAATCAACACGTGTTCAATTTTGACATGTAAAGATAAAAAAAAAAAAAAAATATTCATTATTTTAGTGGTGGCTTATTGTGATTCAATGTTGAGAAAAAGTGTGGGATTTAATCCAAGGGTTTGAAATATAAAAAGGACTAAAAGGAAAAACGTGGTAAATAAAATGAGAAATAGCCCATATTTTGGTTATCTTTGTCTTGAACTACACAAAAACGTAACTCTTCAGCTGAAAAAAAGTACCCACCACTTACTGTATAACATGCATATCCATCTGGATAACAGGGATATATCAATTAAACACAAAGTCAATGGACCTCACATCGAAGTTCATTAAATGAACTTTGATGTGAGGTTCATTTCCAATCAGAAATCACCTTGGGTGTTGTTTCTATAAAAGAATGTTGATTTTATAATTGAAATTGTCATCCTCAGATGTTTTTAGAGCCCACTACAGACAGTGTGACAATTTTGTTAGATTTGCCAGTGAAAAAACCACTGACCGTAATATTTCTGAGAAGGTAGGCCTACACCTGGTGGCGACAGATTCAAAATCAAGTACATTAAATAGGCGTCATAGCTTTATGATGTATGCTTATGAAACATAGCCAGACCTTTGAAATACTTCAGGGTGTTGGTGGTTTGTTTCATTCACAAAGATTAAACACTTACTCCTCCGGAAGCATACATGAAAAACACTATGTGTGTGATCATTGATAAAAATACTTTTTCATCTATATGTTTGGAAAAACTTTCTGACATTTGTACACACCAGTTTAATTTTTTGGGGCGGGGGCAAGCTAAGCCAATGTTGCTACCACTACCACTTACATAATCATAACCAATATATTTACAGTCCGTAATTAATACTTACCTTAATACTTACCTTGCCAGGTATGTATCACCTCACAATATGATGTCAGCAGCGAACTGTAAGAAGTTAGCTAATAATGCAGTTTAACACTTCACATACAACATGTGTTCTGCTTGTTAACTATTGCATACTTAAAGCAAATCTGTTGCTAGCTCACAAACTGTGACTTGTTTTTAAACAGTTAATGTGTATCTTTTATTCACAGAACAAGGTCTGTCCTTTAGGTTCATGTGAGGTTCAATTACTGTTGCTGTGAGTAAAACATTGTGACTGTGTTTCTAAACTCAGTCAATTTTCTGGGTTGCTAATGTAGGTAATGTAGCTAATGTAATCTTGCTACATAAGTGCTGATTTACAGCAGTAAAGCTGCTCTCTGTGGTGTCAGGCCCATCCATATAGCTATGAAATAGCTACATCCAAAATCCAACAACAGTTTAATTGTATCCACAGTGGCCTCTATTATTAAATATAAATTTAGTGTGTAGTTTATGCCCATTAATGTTCAACATTCCTTGAAAAAGGGTACTGTAACACCATTATTTATTGCATATGCCTACTTATTTCTGACAGTACATACTTCTCTAATTTGCTATGACATCATTAATGTTTAAAATGAATTCATGTTTGCACTTTATATTAAGTACTCTGGGGTCCTGAGTGGCTTAGTTGGTAAAAGGTTGAGAACTACAGCCCAAGTTCAATCCCATTCATGTCATCAGATGACAATGGCCAGGAGTCCATAGCAAATTGGCTTTGTTCCGCCAAGAGATAAGGGAGGGTCTGTTGGCCAGGGGTTTAGTCTGCTCCATTGCACAACAACAAACACCACACTGGGGGGTCAAGCTCAGCATGAGAGCTGCAGTGTGTAAAGAAGCAGTGGCTGAGATCATCTGTTTCAGAAGAAAGCATTTGTTTATCTGTACTCTCCTGTATTGATAGTAGGGGTTGCAGCTAGGGGGGAAGTGTTGAGACATAATTGGACATATTCATATTGGGAGAAAAGGGGAAAATGCATGCCGCATTCCAGATTTTAAAAAGTACTCTAATTCCATGCAGATGCAAGTGAGCACAATGGTAAAGTGAAGTAATAGTTGCTAATTTTGTGCTGTGAAGAATCACATTGTGAGAGAAATACCTCCCGCCCACCACTTAATTTTCTTATCCAGAAATGCCAAGTCCCAGTTCGCTCTACCCACGCTTAGGTGTTCAGATGCACTAGCAGTTGGTATTAGCCCAACACTTCTTGCCAGCATTACCTTCATTTCTAATAAAACAGCCAATTTAATAAGAGCTTATGAGATGCAATAATGAGGACCTCAGAAGTGCACCTCAACATGTAAATGTGTCTTCGGTTGCATGATTAGAGAATAAATACTCATCAGTTCATCACATGCTAATTGAGTTAGGACACTCTTTAATCAGAATTGGTTAAATCAGATGAAGACAGGTAAGCACCTGTGGAGTTTTACAGAAAACATATTTTCTTGTATTTGAATACAAACATACAAAATGAGCCACAAGTCTTCATTTTGGATTCAGAAATGGAGAATGAGTGAATACAACATAAATGGTGCCATAAAACTGCTTTGTGTTGGCTTGCACCTAACAGATGATTATTGTGTTAAGTTTGTCCCTAAATAGGAAAAAGAGGTGATTTTGTCCCCAACTTTTGTTAAGCTATTAACTCCCTAGTTAATAGCTTCCTTGTAACCTTTAAATGAATTGATCTACCTTTGAAAAGGAAATTTAATATTTTCTGTGTCAAACCAAGTGGAAATGTTTATGATGCACGGAAGACATTTTCAGTGACATTTTTAAAATGCTTTAGTGTATCGTTTGTATCCATTAAGCATAAATGCTAATGAACTAGTTTTGCACAAAGGTTTACTTCAGACCAATGCAAATGGAATTGCAAAATCCATTCACAGTCACAAGAATAAACAATTCAGGCCATTAATAACCACACAACCTCTTGCTGTAGCTCAGAAATTTCATCTACACTGTATGCCTCATAAACTGCTGAAAACCTTTAAAGCTGCTTTGTCTCTGTCTCATTTTCACATTTCCCTACCTATTGCTTTCCAGATCACATGGTTTTTCTTCATGATCCATCATGAGGACCATCATCATCATCCAGAGTAAACATTAAGAGAAAGTCAAAGAGCTGTGGCAAACATTTCCCAAATGTTTGATTAAATACATGATTTCAGCTCATGTAAAGAGATGAGATAATGAGGGAAAGGAGGAAAAAGAGGGCAGTGCTGGTTAACACATGGTTCATCATATAAATAGATGTAGCTTTAATTTGAGTTCAGGGGGCTTATTTGTTTTTTCTCATTCATAAGGTGATATTATCCATTTTATTAGATTCAGATTCCAGCTGTGTTGGACCTGGGCATGAGCAGCAGCAGCCTTTGATTCTTCTACAGAGACTGTGCAGAGACCTGGCTTTGCAAGGGCTGTTTCGGTAAACATGCTGCCAGGTTAAATGGCCAATCAATCAATTTCACCTGAATCGATCTGAATCAGTTCTGCCTGTGCATACACACCGGGGAAGCACTTTATTGTAAATCAATCATTCTGAAAACATCTCACAAAGGGGGGTTGGCCCAGACTAACAAGCCATCAATTTCAGCTGTCTGTGTGCCCCCTTCATCAGTCTACAAATCAACAGCACAGCCAACATCTGTTCAATAGCCCCCTCCCCCAACACTCAGCCCCTGACCTGTATCGCCCTGGTTCCATGGACCTTTTTCACCAGCTCCTCTCCAGACAGCCATGTAACATACAATTGATATTTTCATATTTTCAGACCCTGGCAAATGGGTCTTTGGACGGTCCTCTCCTATGGTCATTCCACCTGGCAGGGAGACACTGCATTACCAGCTCAATGAAATCAAACAGTGATGAGACCTGGAGAGACTTTGATCAGCTGGGATCATCACATATATTTCAGACAAGCTCCACTTTGCATAGCAACCAAACTGTCAAAGCAATATCATTTAGACAGCACAACCAAACAGTAACGTGTCAACATATTTATACTTTGCTGTAACAGTACACACAAAGAGCATGCATCCATGCCTAAGCCTGAGGTATACTGGATTGCTACATGTTCACCAGCATAATTTTGTATTTGTAACAAAGTTTTATTTGGATGTAAATTCAGAATATATATCTGACTGGGAGCCTCCTTTCCATTCACAGATTCTGTATGTAAGGTGGGAATGGGAGACGCCTGACAACATTCGGACTGTGGCACACTAAAATAAGGGACTGTTGCTCAAGTAAGCGTTCTTGGGCCATAAATGATAAACCACCTGACTGATGAATGTGTCCCCGCTCCTCCACACCAAGGAACTGTACGACAGGATGGGTCTCCAGGGGGTAGGGAGAGTCAGAGGGCACGGGATCTTGATCATCCCAAATCCCTCAGGGACCCTTCCTCCTGACCAGTGGTGAAATCCCAACCTGCAGCTATCCACTATTATTTCTGTATATCCTGTTTTGTTCAAGGTACACATGTCTTGTTTGGCCTCATTTTGATCCATACAATGCGAGTAGCAAAGGGGTGATAGTTCTATAACAGTAGAGGGTCTCCTAACCCTTAGTTTGAAAATTAGCTCAGAAAGATGAAAGAATGAACACCAATGCACATGCCCCAAATAATGGGACAAGAATAAACACCGGCACCAATCAATAGCCCGATAAGGACAAAACCTATTGGGGCTCTGTCCATGACCCCACCTCGTGCTGACCAACTCCTTAAGGTTCGGGTATATAAAGGGAAAGATTTCTGCATTCAGGGAGCCTGTCAGAACGGCCTCCTGCACATTAAGTGTATAGCCATGTGACTCTGTATAGGGAGCACCGTCAGCACGGACTCGGGCGTACCAAGCGTATAGCCACGTGACTCTGCATAGGTAGGCTGTGTATACTTGCCATTATTTGCACTCTGCCATACTGTTTACTGTAATTCTGGAACTTTTACCTGATTGGGCTACTTTTAATTGGGACAATTTGAATTAATAAAGATATTAGCCTTAACCTTTGTTTGTGATTTCTCATTTGGCCATTTCTAACAATGCACGTAGCAGGATTCAAGGTTTTTCCGTGTGTTCTTGCCGTACCGCTCAAAACCCACTGATACTTACGGTCATAGTCAGTCTTAAGTATTGCACTATTCTGACGAGTCTGCAGTCCCTAGGTGGGCCGCGTAATGTATATTCTATGATTTAGAGTATAACACGGCAGTGAGTTATATTAAATGTGCTGGTACGGTATCCTACGTCGTGGACTGTGTAGCCTGATCACCTACAAGCCAAAGTGAACTAAGAATTCCTGGGATGCTAAGTAGAATTGGGAATTGGGGAACTAAAACATAGGTTGGCATAAAATGGAGTCAGATTTGAGATATTTGATATGCAGATTTTAACATCACTACTTCCAAAGACGCAAATGCACGCATCTGCCTTCAACAGCCAGCACTTCCCTCATTGGTTGTGACTGGCTGTCCTACATGTATATACAGTGCATGCATTCCATATTTATTCGTACTCCTGAATAAATAGGAAGAAAAACTATGTTAGAAAATAAATGTAACATAATGTAAAATAAATGTAAATTTCTGTCATTTCTGCTTAATGTTAATTTAATCTTTATAGATACGTATATGCATACTCTGCTTTCTTGTCTGCTATTCAGTTGCTATATTGCTAAATGTAGCCAGCCTATTGCTGGCCAAACTAATGAACTCCACAGCATGTTTAAGGAGTAGCTGTTTTACATAGCTGCTCTGTTTCACACTATCAGGACTCTACATTGCACATGGCGCATGTTGCTTTGCTCACATGATTTGGGTAAAGTTTGGGTAAAGGGTACAGTTAGGTCCATAAGTATTTGGACAGTGACACAATTTTCATGACTTTGGCTGTACTGGCCTCAATGAATCTCCCATTCATTTATCCAGCAAGCTAAACACCTCCATACAATGACTCTCGGGACCACGATGCGATGTTGAGAGTGTTTTTATCATATGAATGGTGTGAAACTGAAAATACAGATACATACACTGACAAGTATCGTGTACATAAATCATATTCGCATACATAAATGCCAGGTAAGTATTTAGAAATTAACTGTTATTCTGTAAAAACTACTGTAAAATACTGTAAAAGCATAAGGCAATATACATGCGCTCAACAGAATATTATCAAATATAACAACTCAACTAACATTTCACTTATTTAGATGTACTCAAACTAAAGATGGATGATAACAAACAAATTTACTTATAGGGAACGCCTTCTTAAGGGATAACAAGCGAGGATGGCAAAGAATTTTCCCTGGATACAAACAACATGCTGTAGCATTGCTCCTACTGCACTCACTTCCTGTCACATTGACATTTCTGGAAAGAACCAGTGGGGGTCACCAAAAGGACCAAAACAATAATTGGCAGGGCCAGAACATTGGCTCTGTACGCCACCACAATGGATTTGAAATGAAGCAATCAGGATGTGATTGAAGTGCAGACTTTCACCTTCAATTCAAGGGGTTTAACAAAAATATCATATAAACTGTTAAGAATTACAGCAATTTTTATACATAGTCCCCCCGTTTCCAGGGGCCCCCCATTTCAATTGGACAATTGACTGAGAAGCTGTTTCATAGCCAGGTGTGGGCTGTTCCCTCGTTATTTCACTAGCAATTAAGCAGTTAAAAGGTCTGGAGCTGATTCCAAATGTGGAATTTGCATTTGGAAGCTGTTGCTGTGAACTCTCAATATGAGGTCCAAAGAGCTGTCAATGCAAGTAAAGCAGGCTATCATTAGGCTGAAAAAACAAAACAAACCCATCAGAGAGGTAGCAGAAACATTAGGAGTGGCCAAATCAACAATTTGGTACATTCTTAAAAAGAAGGAATGCACTGGTGAGATTTGCAACACCAAAAATGGTGGAGGCAAGGCTATGGCATGAGCATATATGTCTGCCAGTGGAACTGGGTCACTAGTGTTTATTGGTGATATGACTGCTGACAGAAGCAGCAGGATGAATTCTGAAGTGTATAGGACTATACTATCTGTCCAGATTCAGCCAAATGCTGCAAAACTGATAGGATGGCGCTTCACAGTATAGATGGACAATGACATAACATAAACATACTGCGCAAGCAACCAAAGAGCTTTTCAAGGCAAAGAACTATAATATTCTTCAACAGCCGAGTCAGTCACCTGACCTCAACCCAACTGAACATGCATTTCACTTGCTGAAGACAAAACTGAAGGCAGAAACAGCAGAAAGACCTACAAACAAGCACTGCACTCAAGACAGCTGCTGTAAAGGCCTGGCAAAGCATCACCAGGGAGGAAACCCAGAATTTGGTGATGTCCATGGGTTCCAGACTTCAGGCAGTCATTCAGTGCAAAGAATTTTCAACCAAGTATTAAGATTGATCATTTTATTTATGATTTTTAGAGAGAATATCTTTATTACATTTTTCATTTACAACACCAAACAAAATAGCTCAGACATGACATAACAAAATGAGTAGGTAAGAATAAGAAATAAAAATAAAAATAATGGGCATTATTTCCATCCCCAACCCTCACCACCCCCTACAACAGAGAAAGGCAACATCAAATAAATAAATATGTAAACAAATAGCAAGGTTACAGGAAAACAGGTTTTGCAATAGAAAAGGTACAGAGACAGGCTAGGCCGGTTTAAGAAATCCTTGTAATATGGAAAATGACAGTGTAGGTCCAATATGTTCTAAGTAAGGATCTCAAACTTTTTAGGAGGCGTCCACTGAGGAGCGAAGCATACATGAGATGCATTCATTGGGAATACACTCCATTATAATATTGTGCCACGACTTTTTCGTTGGAGCGATGTCCTTCATCCAAAAAAGCATTCTTCCTGTAGGCAAAAGTCAATAGATTGAATAGCCTCTTGTGTTTGATATTTATAATACCAAGAAGGAGGCATATAGGATCTAACTCTATTGGAACACCAAAAATAACACACATTTCATCCACAATACCAGACCAGTAGCTTTGTAGCTTCACGCATGACCAGAAACAGTGAATGTAATTGCCAATCTCAGAGTTACACTTACAGCAGAGCGGAGACACATTACCATCCATCTTCTTTTTGAGAGCAGGTGTTATATGCGTACAATGTAAAATTTTAAACTGAGTAGATTTAGTTCGATTACAGATAGATATTTACATAGCATGGGTCCACACTTCCTGTCAGTCTAGGTCATCAATCGAGATGCCCAAGCCTCTCTCCCAGGCTTGCTTAATAGCTTGGGAAGTTAGAGATGAGTTGGAATTTAGAGCTTTATAAAATACACCAATGCGTTTCTTGGACACTTGTGAAGACAAGGCCCTTTCTACATGTGAGGTGGCACTAATGGTTGTTAATGTGGTATCTTGTGTGATGAAGTGTCTGATTTGCAAATATCTAAAAAAATTCACCTTTGTGTAAGCCATATTGCTGCTGCAGCTGCTGAAAGGATAGTAAAGTCTGGCCATCAAATAGATCTCCTAGCTTTGTTAGCCCCTGGCTATACCATGCTTTATAGCCCCATTGGCAGCCTGGCAGAAAATCTGGGCCATCCAGAATAGGAGTAAGAGGGGATGTTAAATGAGCACGGCCCTCTGTAGTAGGGATGGACCTTCAGGCTCTGACTGTGCTTAAAGTGATAGGGTTAGTACAGAGGTCCTTGACAGACTCAAAGTTATTCACAAACAGCAAATTCCACAAAGGACATTTGGACAGAGAGGATTCAATATCGAGCCATATTGAGGGTGGGTCATATTTGAGCCAATCTGCTGTCACCCGGAGGTGTGCTGCCAACTGATGTTGTGTCTCACATTTGGTACCTCTAAGCCCCCATCAGAGCCAGCCATTTGGAGTTTTGCCATCTTCAGTCGGGGCTTCCTTTTGCTCCAGATAAAGGAACTCAGCCTTATCAGATAACAAAATAGGGATCATTTGCAGTGGGTAGAGTAATCTGTGCAGGATGTTCATTTTAATGAGAGCAATCCTTCCAAGCCAGGAAAGAGGTAAGGAGGCCCAGTGATCTAAATCTGCCTTTATGGCATCCAGAAGAGGAGGGAAATTGGCCTTATGTGGGTGTTATATACACTCCCAAAAAACAAAACCAGAGGGTGACCAATGGAAAGGAAAGGGCTCTGACAGGCCTGGGACAGACGTTAGAGAACCAGCGGCATGACCTCAGACTTTGCTAAATTAATTTTGTACCATGAAAAAGTGCCAAATGTTGAAATGGCTTGGGTCAGGCAGGGAATAGAGGTTTGTGGTTGTGATAAAAATATCAACACATCATCTGTGTAAAGGGTAATTTTATGCTCCCTCTCTCCAACGAGAATACCAGATATTAGAGCATTCTGCCTTATTGCTTGAGCCAGTGGTTCGATAGCAACATCAAAGAGCAACGGGCCCAGAGGGTTGCCCTGTCTATTCCCACAGTGAAGGGGAAAATTGGTAGATCTCATCCCATTAGTTAGAACTGCTGCCATTGGAGAATTGTAAAGAACCCTGACCCAATTGACAAAGTAATCGCCCAGGTCATATTTCTCCAAACAAACAAGACCACTCGACCCAGTCAAATGGCTTCTCAGCATCAAGAGAAAGCACAAGGGCAGGGTCCTTGCAGCCCTGGGACTGAACTGAATGATAATAAGGAGTCTTCTCACATTATCACAGGAGTTCTGACCCTTAATAAAACCGGTCGGGTCCTCCTTAATAATGTAAGGTAACACTTTTTCCAAATGCATGGCTAGTATTTTGGAAAGCAGTTTTTGGTCAGAGTTAAGTAGGGCAATAGGCCTATAGGAGGCGCAACTGTCAGGGTACATTCCTTTTTTAAGGATAAGGGAGATATTGGCCTCTTTGAGTGATTGAGGTAGGATCCCAGAGTGCTCAGAGTCCTGCATCAGCAGAGTATTCAGTGCAGTACGTGTGGCTGTCACTTCCTTGAGTGAGTTTGGGCTTGGGCTAGATATGTAATGTTTCTCCAAGTCGGCTAATCTAGATGCAAGGATCTTATGCTGTTTATTCTTTTGACGCCTCTTGGATGCTACAAAAGACATGATCAAGCCCCGGAAGTAAGCTTTACATGTCTCCCAAAGGTTAGAGGGATTGTCTGTAGATAGTGAGTTAATTGAGTAAAATATCTTGAATTCTGAGGTAAAAAAGGAAGTGAAATCATCATCTTTGAGAAGAGATGATTGAAGTCTCCAGCGCCTTGACAATGCCCTTTCCTCAGAAAGAGATGATGCTACCTATGGTACATGACAGAACCAAAAACATTTTTGATGAAGTGATGAAAAGATAATCAATTCTAGTATAACTTTTATGGGGGCAGAGAAAAAAATAAACTCATAAAGTCAGTGGGGTGGAACTCCCTCCATACATCTGAGTATCCACTGTCATGACATATAGAAGTGAGCACTCTGGCTTGCTTTGAAGGAGGGGAGAATCCAGGTGGAAATTTATCAAGAGAGGGATTAAGATGGCAGTTGAAATCTCCTGCCACAAAGGAATTCTCAGATGCCAGTTCAAAGGTCTTAGAGAGAAAATCAGGTGAATAGCCAGGAGGGCAATAGGGATCCATAAGTGTAACAGCCTTACCTGAAAGTACCCCTCTGACAATCACATAGCGGCCTCGCAGTTAAGGGACCTAAATGTAAGATTTTTACTGACCAAGATGGCCACACCCCTACTAAAAGAGGAATATGATGGTGCAAAAACCTGCCCCACCTAGTTCCTTTGCAGTTTGATATTGTCCTTGTCCTCCAAGTGAGTTTCTTGGAGGAAAGCAATGGAAACATCCTCTTTTTTTCAGAAATGTCAATACTGCCATTCTCTTGGCGGGTTTTTGAAGGCCCTGGATGTTCCAAGAACAGAGCTTAATGGTGTTTAAATTAGACGTGGCCATGAGGCATTGTAGTAGCTATATTGACAAAATAATCAGCCCAGACCCATGGCCCAATCCCAACCTCTTTAGTATGTGCATCATGTGACCCATGTTATCAGAGTCCCAGGCCAGTTAAACTCAGAGGGCCTGGAAAATGCCTCACTAATATGCAACTCAAACCTTAGACATGTGTGTCCTGAGCTAGACAAAAAACTGAACTAAACAAGCAGGACAACAACTGTATAAAAAACAAAAACAAACTGAGGGCTTTTCCCTAAATTAACAGGGGCTGTTCACCATACCAACTTTCAAGCTCACAGCAAACAGCAAACTGGCAGCGCAAAAAGTGAAACATTTGCAGACAACTAAAGAAGTCCTCTCCGTGGGAATGACCGATATAAGATGGAAAAGTAATACACAAATTTCAAGCAGCCGCACCACTGGGTCAGAAAATGTACAGAATATTAAAAATGGTATCTGCACAACTAAACAAGTCCAATCAGCATGAGTGGGAGAACAACCAGAACTGTAGTAAAAGAAATGTAACCTGTGCATTTGGTCCGTGCTCCGGGAGATTATGATCTAGACAGGGAATCTAGGTAGTTGCGTACCTGCTCTGGGGTGATGAACCTCTTCTTGGAGCCTCCTAGGGGATATACTCTCGCTGGTACCAAAACTGCGGCTGACCCGGAATTGGTGAAGCTGGAAACGAAAGCTGGGACTCACCTCAGCCAGGTTGCTGAACCGGTCACCAGACCAATCCAAGCTGCCGCTCCGCCATCGAAGAGCTCCAGCATCCTCTTATTACTTGTTCAGAATTTGTTTTTAAAGCATTTTCTTAAAACACGGCGTGTCCCATCAGAAAAGGAAAAGGAACTGGCTAGGTCAGAAAGTTGGGTTATCCACTTCTCTGGCAGGCTGGTCTCAAGTGCATCTCTCACACACACAAGCACCACCGTTTCTCCCACCACTCTGGCATTAAAAAAAGAAATGTCCTCCCCATTTCTGACCAGCACCCCAATCAGGACAGAGGGCGTCATCACCAATTTCCCTTCCAAATCACCATTCCAGGTGCAAAACCGCTGTGTCACTAAATGAGTGCTATAGACTAACTAAACTAATAACCAGTATAATGAACTAAAGAAACCTAAGGAGAAAAATGATTTGCCATTATGACCCACTCGCTAGGGCAAAACAACAAAACAAAACAACAAAAAAAAAGAAACCAATAATAATTCCATAACACCCACAAATTATTATTTTTTATTTTTTAATCTTCATAAGGATATATAAGGATTTTAATTTTGTTTTGTTACAAACACTACACATTTAAAATAGAACACACGCACCCAATAACAAGAGCTCTCAATAGGACAAAAATCAGTAATTGCAAGAGTCACAATATCATCTCTGGGTTTCCTTCTGAAACTCTGGCTCAAGGAGTCCAAATTCAACATAGGCCACACAGAGGAACCAAAACAGTGAAAAATAACCCCAAGAAGGGAAGCTCAGCTCTAACCCCTTTAAGGAGGCCACTCAACAGTCACAAACGGGATAAAGCATCCGCCATCACATTGTCTTTACCAGCGACATGCCTGATGAGGCTATAAGGTTGCAAGATCAAACTCCATCGGAACACTCTGGCATTAGCTACCTGAAATTTTGCCAAGAATGCCAACAGGTTATGATCAGAATAGACCATGACAGAACTACCTATGCTGGAAACATAAACCTCAAAATGTTGGACTGCCAGGACCAGGATTCTGGAATAGGTTTTTAAAGGTTTTAAAGCTGCCCTGTGACAGCTGATAAATGTCTTGAATTCTTGGACATTTAAAACGCTTAATTTTGGGAAAACACTTAATGTAAGATAACCTCCATACTCATAGGATTTCAGTTTTGATTTTTTGACAGGTGGAAGTGTTCAAGACAACAGATGTCCGAGAGAAATTTGGTGATCATTGATTGCTGTTTTGGAACATTAAGCCACGTTAAGCCTTTTCATGTTAAGTGTTTTAGAATGTCCTGAAATATGAAGTGGCTAGCTTTGATACACCTAGTTAGCAAGCTAATTTCTACTTCAATAGAAATTGAAAAAAGCACAATAAATTCCAAATGTTAATAAATGCTCACACTATTACGATCATACAATCCAAAAATGGTCTATTCTTTATGTCAGACACAATCGTGTCGTCTTTTACAATTGTTAGTGAAAGTCCGGAACACCAAAAAGGGTTTCGTTACGACAAGAAGCAGATTCGATGTTCGTAGCAAAAGACAGGAAGTTTATTAGCACAGCCGGCCGTGGGAACATCAGCATTGAGCAGAAGTTCAACAGGTATAGAATTCAGTTCATTTTTTATACAGTTAATAGCAGTCACATTTGCATATGAGCTATGATAACCAGCAGGGGTGCTGTTTCTGATTGGTCTTGCAGAGCTGTGCATAGCTAAACAGCTCCCTCTCTAATTGGGTATTTCCTGAGCCCTGTAACCTAATTGGCTCCATAGGGTTCACAAGAGGCGCCATTTGGCTCCGGTCGGATGTAGCCACATCGCTTGGTATTCAAATACACATCGCTTGCCTCCAGCATTTGTATTCGAATACACATCGTGTGTCTCCGGAGCAAACGCCATGCCATTCCACAAAACTGTCTCCTAACATATGTAATATTTGTCAGAAAAGCTGGCGCGATCTCCATCAGAGACATTATATAGGACATTAGCTTGGTACCTAATATTACTCATTGTGTACGTTTGCCCTGTTTGTGTGCTGCGTAGCTATAATTGTGACAGTAGAGTGGGGTGTGGGTGTTAATTTTTCGCCTTAGGAATATGATAGGCCTGCCTTTTTCCAGGTTACGCCTTTCCCAACAAAGTGATTGGTCGTTTGGTGTAAAAGTGGGACTTCCCTTACTGCAACCGCCACATTGAGCATTACAGCCTTCTTTTTCTTCCCTGGGCACCAGAGGGCTTTGGTCTGTTTGACATGATATATATAGATATATATATATATATATATATATATATATATATATATATATATATATATATATATATATTTGAATTAGGCTACTGATGTTAATTGTATCACATTTCACGGTCAGTGTCACTCACTAGTTCAGCCTATCCCCCACAATCAGGTAAGTCTAACTAATCAGGGTGGGGGAGTGGGCTGCAGGCAACCCAGAAAATAGGGATAAAATGTGGTTATGTTGTTGTGGGCTTTTTTTGTAATACTTCAAAATAATAGTATTAAAATAGTATTAGTAAAAAATAGTACAAGTTACAACTTTTTTTTTCTTCGTTCATCCCTATGGATGGATGGCGCCCCTAGCATTCGTCTATGCCGCCTATGCCTCAGGCTGACTCTGCAAATACTGCATTGATTTCAAAATACTTCTCCTCACATTTAAAGCTTTAAATGGGCTTGCCCCTCCCTACCTTAAGGACCTTCTTCGCCCATATTTTCCAAAATGAACTCTAAGTTCATTCTAAGCGGGATTTCTCACTGTTCCAAGAGTGGGTAAAAGTACTATAGACGGTAGAGCCTTTTCATACTGAGCCCCTCTTTTGTGGAACAATTTACCCACTGAAGTTCAGGGAGCAGACTCTCTCTCCACCTTTAAGTCTAGGCTAAAAACTTATATTTATTTCAAATCCTTTAGTTGAGGGATATGGCACAGTGCTGACATTGATCGTAGAGTCTCTGGTGGACTAAGTGGTCATTGCTGTCACTACATCATGGGTACTCTGTGTTCAGCTGATCCTAGGTATGCTGCCATAGTGCTTATCTGCCGGGATTTTTCCTTATTGCACACATGCATCCCTCTTCCCCCCTCTGTTCCCCCCTTTGCCTTTGTGCCTTTATGTTTCCATTCCTGCAATTAACATCCACTAATCACTGTTCTCTGTTTCCTATCCCTGCTCCGGGCTCCTGTCTGGAGCTGTAGCCCAAGTGTCACATCCTGATTTCCAGTCCTGCTACCTCGCTGCCCTGCCTATCAATCCAACTGCGTGCCAAGAACCAAACATTCTAGGTTGCATTTTATAATTATTCTGTTGTTAATTACTACTGTCTATCAAACTCAAATGTCTTAAAGTACATTTACAACTTTAAGTATTCTCTGTAATTCTATCTGCCCAGTGCTGGCCAGAAGCAGATGGGCTCCCCCTCTGAGCCGGGTTCTGCTCAAGGTTTCTTCCTGTTAATTAGGGAGTTTTCCTTGCCACTGTTGCCTTAGGCTTGCTGTCAAGGGGTCTCAGGCCTGGGAACAATGTAAAGCTGCTCTGTGACAACTTGTGTTGTAAAAAGTGCTATACAAATAAAATTGAATTGAATTGAATTGAAAAATGGGTGGCATCTGCCACCTGACACAGGGAGGGTCTAGAGCCTTTGTCAGCTGAGATCCCCTCCTCGGTCACAGCTTGCGCAAACACGGTGTGAGCCAAATTAATGGGCACCTCCTCTCCACTAGAGGGCGACACAAAAGGTACCTCCTCACGAAGAGGGGACAACACCTCACTAGTCCAACCTCCACTTGCTACGCTCCAGCACAAGTCACCACACACGCAGTGAACACCTCAGGATGTTCGCTTTCTAATTCTTGCATTTCTGGGACTTCAAGAGGAGTGGAAACAACCACCGGTGTCACACAGACCTGCGACCCAGCTAGGTGATTGCCTAATAATAGGCTAATACCCTGTACAGGTGAACATCACCCTAATGGTTACTAGCCCAGTCACCACATTGAATTTTAAATGTACAGTATGCAATGGCACACGCTCACACTGCCCCCCAAGTCCTTTAATCAGCACAGACTGAGGAGACACATCACCAGGCAGCTCAATAATGCCCTCTAACAAGAGAGACTGTGCTGCACCTGTATCATGCAAAATGGCCACTGACACAGTCCCTACTAATGTGAAAGGCTGGTAGTTTGATGGGGACGAAAGGGGCACCTCACTAGGACCACCACAGCCCAACCCGTCATCACTCCTGGTCAAGGAGGCCACCAACGCCGCAACCTTAGCCTCTCCTCTCTAACTCTCCAACTGGCCACGTTGGGGATGTTGCGACTGCACGTGATCTGGCCACCGACAACCATGGCAGATAATATCACAGTCTTTTTTAAGCTGTGGGCATCTAGGCTTAATGTGACCTGGTGTCTTGCAGTAAGAGTCTTCTTGTCCTTCTCCACACCAGGCTGCTGGACACCAGATGCCTTACCCCCAAGGGCATTTCCCTTACCGAAGGTCTCCCTACCGCGTCCATGGTCAGGACGCCCACCACCTTGATGTCCTGAACCTACTGACCCACCATGGATGACCTTGTAAGCGTCAGCCGCTTCAGCTGTATCCAGGAGTGTAGCGACCTTTTACTCACTCAAATATATTTCAACCACCCTGGGTATGCTGTTCTTAAATTGTTCCAGCAGCACCAGCTCTTTCAGTTGAGCAAAGTCATAAGTTTCTGTTGCCTTAAGCCAGCGCTCACAAGCTATAGCTAACTTACGGGACAATCCGAAATATAACTCAACATCTCTATGTTTCATAGTCTGAAAATGCTGCTGGTAGGCCTCTGGAACTCCACCGTATGCAGTCAGGATAGCAGTTTTCAAGGAGTCATACTCCAAGCCCAGGCAAGGGTCCAAGGCTGCAAAGGATACCTGTGCCTTGCCCTTCAAAACACCCTGCACTAATAAGGACCACTTAGCTTCAGGCTAATCACATTCCCAAGCAACAACCTCGAAAGCATCAAAAAAAATGTCAACGTCCTCCTCTGAGAACTTGGGCATGACAGATGTGGTGGAGCACACATTAAAACAAGACTCCAAGGGAGTAACCTTCTTGGCGGCCCTGGTACATTCCACCTCGAACTGAGCCAACCGCTCCCTGGACGCACGCTCTTCTCTCTCTGCCTGAAGTACCATCTCACTCTCTGCAACAGCCCCCCCTCTCTCATCATCAGCCAAGGGCCATTTCCACTTTGGCTTTCAGTGAAGTTTCAGTACAGTAATAATTTCCTATCATTGTGCTCAATGTGAGTGTCTTGTGTAGCTTGTATGTAAGTATTACTATGCTCCAACTAAAGGGTTTCCATTGAGCAATTAGGAGCATACAGGGTACTCATGAATTATTCTTCATGATTACCTCAGCCAGGAATCAAAACAATGACCACATCTCAGTTCAGATATGTGCTGGCAGTGGTCAGTCAAGCACTGTCTTTCTGTATAATAGTTTGCTGTCTCACTGAAATTTTTATTAAACCAGGCTCAGTTGAAAAAGGCAAAGGCTATTTGCTGTCAAAATGTGTCCAGTGTGTGTATGCTTTTGATTATCTGCCTAACTGCACTGAGCAGTTATATCTAGATGTGAAAATACAATTTCCAGGTGTAATTTAGCACAGAGGATTCCTTAATATTCATTCAGCGTGCAGCACTTCCCATTAATCTTGAATGTTTAACACAGTCTACATAGCCATTATTACATTCAGCCCAAACGTAAATGAATGTCAGTGCATCACATTCAGATACTATCTACAACAAAGAAGAGGCAAGATGCAGAATATCATATGACCACCAAGAAGCCTAAGTAAACATGTACAATAAATAGCATTACACCACCATAATATTCAAGATTATATTTGCAGGCTGTAATGATTTATGGTGTATGTTACTGTGACCTCCATGACAGGGTAACATCATGCCATTACATTGTCTGTGTACTATGAGGGTGCGCAAAGCAAGTAGTGTGTTGTTATTTGGATAAATATGTTGCCTAAGAAAGCTATCAGCGTTGTTGCTGATATCAGCTTTGAACCTTCTGAGAATAAAGAGAAATAGCATAACAATCTGCAGTAGAAACAGTAGTGTGAGGCTTGCAGAGCTGTGCATCATTTAAGCTTCTCTGAGATTAATAAAAAGACATCTGAGCAGTCATTATGGGTCAATGACTAAATCAATAAACTGCAAAATCTACAATCATTTTCCAGATGAATTGTCAGTGGATAAACACCAAGATGCTCCAGTATTTCAAAGATTGAATTCCAAGAATTAGTATCCAATTCCAAGTTATATTAATTCCAACAATTAGTATGACTTGGCAGCAAATTTATCAGTTTGGGGTTTACATGAAAGAAGTAAAGATATATTTTTTGCATTTTTAATCCTTTCTCTCTTCACAAAAAAGGCATTTGTGTTGTTACATATTTGTACTGTCTCTACTGTAAGAGTAATGCCTATCAAAAATAATGAATAGATTTCATTCTAAGTATGTTGCTTTTACTTACAGAATATGCATAAAAATGTGCACAGAACTACTATTATGTGTACTTGTACATGTATACCTTTATAGCACAGATCTTTCCAGTGCAAAAGGGATTCTGTGTACTGAACCCATCCACTTTGAATATGTGATAAAAGGCAAGCTGGTGTCAAGGCATCTTAGTGCCCCATGTCACATATACATCATTCTGGGGTGCGTGGGGGAGAGCCTGTATCTCTGGTGATAATAGTTTCCATGACAATGCAGTGCCTGCCAAGTGCATCAATGCCACCGCGGATTAACAGTGATCCTTTACAAAAACAAGAAGGTCGTTATGGCGACTTGTCAAATCAATGTGCGGAGTGCCAGCTCTGATGAAGCTGTCCTCCGCTGGCTCTGACACACCGTCGATAGAGCCGCACAGCTGGAGCACACTCAGTTGATTGGCCCACAATACCCATCCATCAGGGAACTGAGGCGGGCTAATGATTCTCCGCGCTTCCTATTAGGACTACATGACAACTCAATTCTGTCTGCCCAGGAAGGGTGAAAAAAGAAAAGTGACCTTGCAGTATCATCGGAGGCTGAATGAAATTGATGAGAGCAGCAAATCTTTACCTGGAGCCATTACGGAATTGAAGGAGTGCAACACAGGCACCCAGCTTTCACTGTTTTTCCATTTTTGGTCGGTCCTGCTTGTAATTTAGAGACAATGTTTTTGGTAAATCACTTGTTTTGACTTGTTTTGACTGAGTGATCAGTTGCCAGACATGTCCTGTTGTTTGCACAAATATAACCCTTCAGTCACCAAAAAAACTGCAGGGGTACACTGTGCTTCAGAAAGAGGCCATGTACTCTTATGTTTACGTACTTTTGTAATATTTTCCATACATTTTTCATACAAATTTCCATACCATTTGTGTTTTGTTATAAACATAAAATATAATGTAACATAAAAACAGTACCAGGGACTGTGTGCCATTCCTTAAATATTGATTGAGAATTTCTGCATGATGCATGAAGGTGAAACCACAAATATTAAGTGTTTTCAACTTAGTATAAAGTAAGATTTATAAAATGGAAATATATTAAATAAAATATCTGATATCATACTTTAAGAGAAATCTTGGACTGGAATAAGATCAAAGCTTTAACTATAACTTACTTTTAGCTATTGTCATATTTGGTGGCCAAACAAAACAAAAAAACAGTATTTTCATTTAATTAATGACAGCCATTTTAACATCAAATCAAATCACTTTATTGTCACATCAATTGACACTGTTGTGCAGGAGAGTGAAAATCTTGTGTGCATAGTTCACATCAACAGTGCAGTGTAGTACAGACAGCAATATGCACAATACACAATATATACTATAAACAATGTACAGACAGCAATATGCACAATACACAATATATACTATAAAGAATGTACACAGTATACATTATATACACAATTTACAAACTACACTGTATACATTATGAACACAATAAATATAATGTAGACGTAATAGTTGGGTATAATGGATATAATAGATATAGAGATGTTGGATGTATGTGGGAGAGTTCACTGCCCTGATGGCCTGGTGATAAAAACTGTCCCTGAGCCTGCTGGTCCAAGCTTTGATACTACGGTACCGTTTGCAAGATGGTAGCAGTGACAACAGTTTGTGGCTTGGGTGGCTTGAGTCGTTGATGATTTTCTTCAGCTTCCTCAGGCAACGCTTGCTGTAAATGTCCTGGAGGAAGGGGAGTTCAGTCCCAAGGATATGCTCGGCAGATTGCATCACCCTCTGCAATGCTTTGCTTTGTTGAGGGCGGTGCAGTTCCCATACCAGGCTGTGGTGCATCCAGTTAGGATGCTTTTGATAGCTCAGTTGTAGAATGACCTGAGGATGCAGGGGCTCATGCCGAACCTCTTCAGACATCTGAGGTAAAAGAGGCACCGCTGTGCCATCTTCACCCTCTTTTCTGAGTGCTCTGTCCATGTGAGGTCCTCAGTGATGTTCACACCAAGGAACTTGACCCTCTCCTCAATGGTGCCGTTGATGGTGTACTCCTTTTCGCTTCCTGAAGTCCACTATCAGCTCCTTGGTCTTCAGTACATTGAGGGAGAGGCAGTTTTCCTGACACCAATGTGTCAGGGCATTGACTTCATCTCGGTATGCAGACCTGTCACCGTTGGAGATGAGACCCACTACTGTTGGGTCATCAGAAAATTTCACAATTATGTTGGAGCTGTTAGTGGCCACACAGTCATGAGTGTAGAGGGAGTACAAGAGAGGGCTCAGCACACATCACTGAGGAACCCCCGTGTTGAGTGTGATCGGTGATGAGGTGATATTGCCCAGTCTAACTGAAACTGAAGGGGCAGTTTCACCCGTAAACTAGGTTGAGGCTAATTCTGCCTTCACAGTGGGGTGTCAGTCAGTACACAGGAGTCAGTTTCCGGGTTTAGGATTTTATTGAGGATTTTGTGGGTTCTGCATGCTGTGTGGTTTCCTGGAAAGATTGAGGAAGAATAAATCAGAATTACTGAATTACATTGTGAATGTGCAATATACAATGCCACATGATAATGCTATTAGCAATTATAAATATACATTTACCATCTATGCATGATATATACAAACAGGCATTCAAGCAGTGTTGCAAAGTACATTGTACTGGGTAACTACACATTGTATTTGACATACAGGCTTTAACTGCATTAATGGGTGTGGCAATGAGAACAGTTACACATAACAGACAAACACTATCTCAACTAACATGAACACACACCCTTCTCTCTCTACAGACAATTGCATTACAACCAGTTGAGTTTAGGCATAGTACTTACTCAGGCACAGATGCACACAACAACATAATGCTTGGTCCCCAAGAACTTGGTCTCCCCAGCTGTTCACCCCACAGGTATTAGGGCAGTACTGAGGTGGGGGAGGTCACCACTACTTTATATTGTCCCGTATCTTGGCCCCTATTGAGGTTCTTCCTGGTGGCCTAAGGATACGGACAGGTTAGAGGGCAAATGGTGACCTGGGGGCCATCCTTGAGGGTGTGTCTGTGCCTCGGGTTGCCTGCGGGGGTCCTGCTGATAAGGGGAGCAGCAGGACCGGTTTGGGCAGGTTTCAGCTGGGTTGTAAACAAAGTGCCTGTGAGAGGTGGGGGTGGTGCGCAAACAAGACGGAGACAAAGAGAAAGAAATGTGGCCCTTTTCAACACTGACCAACATAGTTTGAGGGAACTATGTTGTTGAATGCTGAGCATAGGTGCCTCCCTCACGGTGCAAAAGAACAATGTCAGGGCTATTACATCATCTGTGGACCTGTTCTTTTTTTTCCATTTTCTCCCCAATTTGGAATGGCCAATTCCCCAAATTTTTGGAATGCCCAATTTGTCATTGATGTTCAGTCCCATTGCACAATCCCCACTGTCAATCGAGGAGAGCGTGAACAAGCACGTGGCCTCCTCCAAGACATGTGATGTCAGCCACTGCTTCTTTTCGCACTGTGGTCCACAAGCTAAGCTAGCACAGAGATGAGTCGGAGGAAGACATTTCATATGCAGCTTTGGCACATGGACCACAAGCGCCTGATCAACCAGGGGGACCGAAGCCCCTGCTGACTGTCACTGTCCCAGTCACTGTCGACTAGTGACACGGTCAGGATCGAACCTGGGCCGTTCAGTCTATACTCGGAACGAGTGCTTTTACCGACTGAGCCACTTGGGAGCCCCTTCAGTGGACATGTTCTGACAGTAGGCAAATTGTAGTGGATCCAGTGTGTTAGGCAACATGGAGCAGCTAAAGTCCTTAACCAGCCTCTCTAAGCATTTGCTCACTATGGGGGTCAGAGAAACAGAGACATGATACTTTGGAGTTCTTGAGTACAGGAACAATGGTTGATGATTTGAAGCACAAAGGGACAGTAGACAGGCAAAGAGACTGATTGAAGATGTCTGTGAACACTCCAGCAAGTTGGTCTCCACATACTCTTAGTACACGACCAGGAATGCCATCTGGACCAACAGCCTTGCGTGTGTTCACTCTTCTAAAACTCCTCTGCACGTCCTCTACACACACAGAGAGAGTGGTGACGTTGTCGTCCGCTGCAGTTCGCCTTCTCTTGGAGTGGGGGGGTTTGACTCGAACCATGCATAGGACATATTAAGTTTGTCCGCGAGAGAGGCAGTGGTGCGGGGTGCGCTGCATTCCCTCTAAAGTCTGTTAAAGTGTTTAGTCCCTGCCACATGCCATGAGTGTTGGTGTTGAATTGTAGCGCAACTTTGTTCCTCTATTCACATTTAGCTGCTTTTATTGTCTTCCAGAGGGAATAACTAGCTGAATTGTATTCACCTATGTTGCCGGAGTTTGGATAAAAGCGTCTACCAAATGAATAATTGTAAATGTACAAGCTGACTATTGGAAAGGTACTGAACCAATTGACAGGCCAAGAACCAGTCACTTCAGAGGATGTACTACCATAGAATGAAAGACAGTACAAACTTCCCTCGGTCTGACAAAAGAGGTGAGTCTGTATGCATACGTGTGTGTGGTGTGTGTTGGGGTATGTGTGTTAAAAGAGGACAAGTCATATTTTGAAACACAAATACATCCATTTTAATCTGAGAAAATACAAAATGAAACCATGTACAATTTATGTACAACCTTTTTTACAAGACAGTATATTTATCAGCAGATATTATATATGACAGAGTCAGGTAGATCAACTCAGCACCATCAGTATCTCCACTAATCCTTTAGCTAAAACAAATCAAAATAGATTAGATTTCTATGTCAAACACCGTTCTCCTGTAATGAACATGATCTACAGAATCATACACACACTGTGTGAATGATGTCCTGAATTTCTCCTGAAATGAGAGGCAGCCATAAATGTACCAAAAATGCTAGTATTAACATAAAAAATAGCCAAATATAATTTTTACATTTACTTAAGACTTATTTCCCCCTCCCCAAATTGTATGCATTACATCTAGTTAACAATTTCTAGTAATTACCAATGAAGTGGTGACATCTATCCCTTACAGAAAGAAATCTACAATGAAGATGCAACACATATCAGAGGCACATGACATTCAATAACTTCTCACACAGTTGATGTTGGCCAAACTGAATGTGAATGCCAAATGCAGACCTCATGATGCTTATCAGGAGGTCTGACAGCTTGCTTTGTGTTCATGTTCTCCATTCTGCAGTCATAATACTGTCCTCTTATTATGAAAGTCTTTCTTACAAATATCTCATCTTATTTATGTACATAGAGTATAATGTAAACTATGTTTAACATAAAGGTTTAAACTGGTGTTTGTACATATCCCTACACCTTTCTTGATGCCACTTTTCGCTAGAGTGGGTCTTCTGGAATCCTCCTTTGACTTGTGCACTGCCTGGCAGTATACTGACACAGAGGCATTTAGGGCTTGGATGTTCTCTGTGCCAGTATATGATGCCACTTGATACACCCTGTAATAATGAGTAAAATGTCTGAGTCCTCAATGACAGGGCAATGCCTATTTCAACACTCAGCAGCATATCTCGACCTCCTGAGTCCACAGTTATTTTTCATGAAGATTCTCCCAGTACATCAAATGCAAATAACAGGTGAAAAAACCTCATGCTTGTCACCCTAGGAAGAAGCAAACTGATATCCTCATATTTGAATCTCAGATATTTGTGCGTGTGTGTTTTTTTTTCTGAGAACATTGTGATTCTTTGTCAATTAAATATTAGCCTGACAAATTAAGGGAACAAGTGTTGTTTTTGCTGACAGCAAAACAAAAAAGATATTGGAATGATATACAATGATATGTACCCATGGATTATGAGTAAATATGTGTCTGCATTGTTTTGTTTAAACTCTGATTGACTTAGTATTGCAAACTTCTGAAATATAGAGTCTTCCGAGAATAACAACTTCAATGGAACCATGCATATTGCTATGGTAATCCAGAGTAAAACGGCTAACAGTATGGAATGTAAACCCTTAAATATAAATTTCACAAGAAACATTCTAAAGTAATTCTTTCTTTAAATGCTCTATATCCTAGATTAAATAGGTGCTCCCCTAAGTATTTGTTTCTGTAATAAGCTATTTTGACATTGAATGACACCTGCCTTTGAGAAAACTTACTTATGTTGATGTGTCTTCCTTTTTAATGCAAATCCTGACCTTCATTACAGGAAAAGGATATGAAGTAAGTAAAGTGAGACAAAAGTGACAAAATAATCTTTATGTTTTTGATTTCTGAAGTAAAATAAATAAATGTCATTTTGAAATTTTTTCAGGCTATTTTATCAACAATCCAATTATACGTACATTATACGTTTTTTTTTTTTTTTTTAATAATGATTTTTAAAAAGTATACTTGCTAGTGTAACAACAACGTAATCACAATTCAAAACTTCACTCCAGAACAAAAGCTTATGAGGCAATGGTATGATAAGATTCATACCATCCCTGGTAGATGAACGTCGAAGCTGAGACAATTTTGCTTAAAAAAGTATGGTCTATAATGGGTAGAATTTACAGGACAAATTTATACAGATTCATATATGTGTATGTTTCCTCAGTGATGAAGACATTGTAATACATTTCTTTTGTCTATTTCTTATGGCTATTGCCTTAACCACTTATAAAATCTGGGATGCACTGATGCTCTGTTCGTATGCTTGCGACGCAATCAGGAGAGAACGGTACACCTGTATGCAAATGGAAATGTTTCAGTGTGCTACTCCATTAATGAGACCTAATTTAGGTCAAGCTTCCACAATGGAAAGGATTCAGTTCTACCCATATCATAAAGGAGAGGCAGCTGGCCTTCTTCATGTACATTTCTAAGTCTGTGTTAGTTTAGGGTTACACTCGTCAACATTTCTAATTATACCACGGTATATGTAATGCAACACTCATTCACAATTTATGTTTATTCCTGTTCACAGATGGAGAATTGGAGGGTTTACAAATACTCAGTTAATACAGCTGCAGAACTACTTCAAAGCAGCCCTAGACTGAGCACTCAAAGGAAACCAAATAGTTCTCTGTAGTTGTACTTGCAGCGATTTGATCAATTTTGGGGGAACCCTGTAACAAATACAGCATTATACAGCAAGTGCAGTGTGTAGTATATTTATGAAAGTCAGGGGAAGCAAAACAAACACCTGCAACCTACTTTAAGATCATATATTTGTCAATAGTAAGAGTGCATTCACTTGTTTTTATGTACTTTTTGGATATGATGCATTTAGCAACATGAAAATGTAAAAGGTGTTCCTAAGATGTATAAAAATAAGTACAAAAAGGAATTTCTGTTTGTATGGTTACACACGGTATGAACATGAGTTCAAAATGAATAAAATTTGAATTTTGTCTGAATATCGGAAAGTCTCTACTATACACCACTCACAACATCAAGATAAGATCACCAACAAGGGGGACTGGTTAATTGGAATGCCTATAGTTTCTGTCACTACCAGAATAATATAAATATTGCATTCCCCACTGGCTCACTGGTATCATGTTTTGGTTTCCAATACCATTACTCCATCTATGATTGAGCTTGTTTTTTAGAATGCTTATATTTATAAGGGCACAGCATCAGGATTGGCCATGGAGAACATCCAAGCACTCTACTGCCTCCATGCCAGTCCTATGTCAGGCAGTGGCTACAGCCAAAGGAGGATCCATGGATGCCCACTTTACGCAATATGTGGCATTCCCAAACCTTCAAATCGGCATCTGCAGACCATACACCTTATTTGAAAACATTTTAAGGTATTTCCCTTTATGCAGCTCAATCATAGTGTAGAGTATAGCATTGGCCTTTGGAAACTAGAGCAGGTCCAGAGGTACAGACCAATTGTTTGCCAGGGTCATCTGTTATGGTTTTAACTCGGCAAAGCCATCTGTTCCTGGGCTCCACGTCCAGGCATAAATAACAGCAAGATGCTCACAAAAAATCTGTGCTCTCAATATGTGCTCCAAAAAAAAATGTATAGAGAACACATATCTAAAAACACCTTGATGTATACCAGGGTAGGAAATGCACTGAATGCGAAATGCTAAATCAGAGCATGACGAAGACTTTCAATATTTGTATACAATACAAGGTTTCAAACCCTCACCATGTGTCTGTGAATCCAAACATCACTGCATTTCTATGAATGTCTGGGACAATAGTCATGAAATGATATCAAACAGAAGGAATGCAATCATTTATATTATTCAACTGTACACTCATAGCACACACTTGATTTCACAAACCTCTGATTCACTACCTTACCAATAAAGCCAGACTTTTCCCCATTCAAGTGAAAAAATAAAAAGTAGATATACTTTCCATGTCATATATTTTGAGTTACTGTATATAGTCAGTTCAAAAATAGTTTTCTTCAGTGCAAATAGTTAAAAGAAGTAGACATGGGATACGTATGACAGAGTACTTCTATGTCTGGCTGATATGACGTATTCTGTGAGACTCTTTGGGAAACGACTCTACAATGACCCTCATCCTCCACCAATGGCTGAATATGGAGTCTTGTCACATATAAAAGTGTACTATTGCAAAGAATTACAGGAAGTATTTATCTTAAAATAATTTCAAAAAGTGCTAGGGGCTGTACAATCCATATTTGATTGTCATTATATACATTTCTGTGTATACATGTGTAAATAAAATATCCAAAAGCATGGAAGTAAATTGAAAGTATACATATAAGAGGGTCCCCTCTAACTTCCTTACCATATTAACCCTTGATGTGATACAAATGAGGAGCAATGACTCGTCTTCATCACCATCGTCATCATCATCACCAGCATCAACATTATCATCATCTTCACGCTCACATTTCCAGGAGAATGTCTGGATATCCCTGATGTCATCAAGGGCCTGTGATTTAGCATTCATCTTCAACTTCTCTGATTGGTGGAATCAGGCTGCTTGTGGATTTATACTGATTGATTTGATTGGCCATGTGAGTGCTCATGGGCTTGATTTGAATGTTCCTTGGGTAGGCATTTTCTGGCTCATCTGTAAACCATTTCTTTTCTGTCCAATGGGAAGGCAAAATGCACAAAAACAGAGAAGGAAGAAAACATATTTATCAGTTTCATACTTTTACACACAGATCTGAAACCATGATCAAAGCATGTTTTGGGAGCTATTTCACTGACATTTAAGCATATAAGCACTGACATATGTATCTACCGATAATGTATACCTTTCACATGTTCTTTTTGTGTCAGCATTCTTATTTTACAGTACCAGAAGGGTTTTTCATGTGGAATTTTTCAGCACATTTCTATCTAACCTAAGTTTTCTCATCTAATTTATCTAGTTTCATTTTATGCTAGCGGTGCATACCTAGTGAAGCAAGTGGAATTTGAACAGCTATGATATACTGTGTGTGGTTGGTTTAAAAGCTTGTTTTGTGTACAGAATATGAACTGAAATGAAATGACCATTGATTGATTTCAGATTTTAGCATTAATATTTCGGTTCTTCTCGTCCATTGTGTCCCTTTGATGCATGATGTCCCTGCAGGCTGACTTGTGATACCCAGGTTACATTGCAATTTGGAACTGTAACCTTACAGCATCATGCCTTCCTTTTAGAGTGAAACATGCCAACAGGATGGACTTTTTTCCCTTCTTTTTTGGGGTGAAGTGGGATTAGGAGGGATGGTGGGGTTATCACACGACAGCACTTCCAGGTCATGCTTTGGGGAAAACAAGGGACACATTTATGCTTTACCTACAGATGGATTCAAATATTTTACAACAGGTCATGCTTCTATTTCTACGATTACAGTTATATATTGTACCCATGAAGTACCCTACACTAAACCCCACTGCTCTGAGAAGAATGAGACAAAAGATAACTTTGGACAAATAGGTGTGTGTTGTTTTGTCACGAAGGGAAAAGGAATCACACACACTTCTCACACACTGCAATTACCTTAGGCTAAACAAATGGAAACATGGACTTCAATGACAAGCTGAGCATATACAGAGGAAGGAAATGTATTTATGAATAAGGCAATCAAGGAAAACAACACTTCAAAACTTCAAATCATCAGATGGAATCAGATATAAAGGTAAAAAGCCAAATAAATATGATCAACCACATGCAACGTCATGGTGGTCTTGGACGTAGCAAGAATCAGGAGACAGCGACAGCCAATTTGCTTTCAGTTAGAAAGCAAAGAGAAAACTGAATGACTCAGAAAAAAAAGATATAGAAATGTTTCCCCTTTCATAACAGGTCTCCACAAGGACAGTTATGATTAAAACCCACAACAGTTGCTACGTCATGCATAATCATTGACTTTCGTACCTTGGCTCACTCTATTCATCCTTGTTGCACTTCAGAAAAAGAGGCAATCTAAGTAAGTTTTACAGTATTTAGGGCAAATGACACAAGGCAAACACAACCACTTACATGACTCTATCCTCTACTCAGCCCCTTCTATAAACCTTTTTATCACCGCTGTGCTGAAATAAAACACTATTATAAAATGTGCACCCTGTATTCATGTTTCAGATGTGAAACAGTTCAAGGCCATCAAACCAAAATGCCAAAGTGGTTCACCCTCTGTGATCACTAAATGCAAATGGCCAGTGATGACATGAACTACATTCAGCTACACTGAGCTTGACATTTCAGCATTCATTTGATTCTTTGTTCTTGCAAAGGAGATGTAGCATTAAAAATGCTGTCTTTAAATGACAAGCACTGGTACCGTTTGACATAAAGGAGCTCAGAGGAGATTCAAATGATCTGTATCCTGAGACTCTAAAGCTCAGCTTTGTTAAAGGGGTTCATGAGATTGAAATGGTCTGTGATCTGATACTCTGAAGCTGAGCTGGTTAAAGGATGTCAGAGGAGATTAAAATACAATAATACAATACTCTGATGCTGGGCTTGGTACTGAGGTACTGAAATTGGAAAGAAATAAGAATAATTAAACTTCAACATATTCACCTGGCTTCAATTCTTCAAAAAATGAGCTATGATTAATTGCATTCTCTATCACGCTTCGCTGTCAAAATGTGAATATATATATATACATATATATATATATATATATATATATATATATATATATATATATATATATATATGTGTGTGTGTGTGTGTGTGTGTGTGTGTGTGTGTGTAGTAATAAAATTCAAGATAAACAAATTAATAAACTGGAAAGTTTTATGCATGGACATGCAATTATGACATATATATGTACATACAATAACAGACAGATGGGCATGTATAAACATAAATAAGTTCTCCTTAAATGTGTAAACAAGAATAATTGTTTCATTTGCAGGTTTTTGGTCTTGTCAGGAAATACTGGAACTAAATTATTTAAACCACTTATGCTACAGTACAAATCAGACATCATATACATGTACAAATATGCCCAGAGTGAGTACATATTAGTGCATATACATGCATTCAGGAACATCTACATGTCTCAGTAACAGAACAGACCAAGCCAACACACCTTTGATGAGTAGTAGTGTAAGTCATACAGATGATATTGTTTTGGTAGATGTGACTAGTTTTCATTCTTTTATATATTATTATAATATGTGTACATAAAAGGAAGCCTTTTAACTCAAACAGCTTCTCTCACCTGTATGTTTTGTAGTATTATTAAAGAGCTGATATGTGGATCTGTTTTGAAAATCTTGTCTTTGATGTACATAAAGTCAAATTCTTTTCAAAAGATAAATGGGACTAAGTGAACTTTAAATAAATTCCACTAACTGATATGTGGAAATAATTTTAGAAGAACATATGGCAGTTTGGTCCCTGCTCACTTAGCTATGCAAGTAGGCAATATTTTTAAAAAAGCAACACTTTAAGTGTAGGCTTGAGACGATATTCAGCTCATGATATGATACATTACAAAAAATGGAGTTCACAATAAGAAATTACAATAAAACTCCACTGAGACAAATGCTGATACAAAAGTGACAAATTTTCATTTTCTTTCCTTTATACATATAGCATATCAAAGCCATTCCAATATCCAGGTTTGATAAACTCTTTTTGTGCCATACTGCCTCTATAAAATGGATGTAAAGGTGAATGGAGGTTAGACACTTAGGTAGTAAAGAGAGACCAAATGTAACAACTTGTATTTATTACATGAAACTGCCAATTAAAGTAGTACATAGCTAGTAGTATATTGTTACAACACTATTGCTGTAATAACTTTCTTAATATTATCCAAGTAATGTTGCTGGATTTTCTGGCTAACCTTTAAATGAGGTAGCTAACAAGCAAGTTAACAATCTTTATTGCATATTAAGATTACACAGTGGAAGATCAATTACTTGCATACTACAAGCCTTATTAAATTTTTGAAAGACACTGCAAACACTTCTTTCATCAGTAACTTAACTTAGTGGTAGCTTAATGATGTTGAATGGATCAGTTATATTTATATTTATATCAGTATTTATTTTTGTTGATGCACTGGAAGATCAAAACAATTGTTACAACTTGAATGCAAACTGACCAGCAGTAACAATATAACAGAAGTTATAAAGTATTTTTGTCTTAGGGCTGCTGAGGAGCAATTGGACAGAACAAGTGAAGCAAGTAAAAATTCCACTAACATGATCTTTGAAAAAATGTATACTTCAATCTAGCCAGTTTTAATCTAAGTCATGTGGTACTGTGATTTGACACCATGTTCTCAGGGTTACAAAACATTGCATCATTTTTTCATTTTGCAAATTCCATATTACGATATTTTGTCTCAGGCCTACTCAACAGGTCTAATTATATACTAATTACTAAATAAAACTAAATACTAATTATATGGCAGTGAACTGTATATGCAGGATCATGTAAGACTTTCTGGCATCTCCATTTTACATTTTAGAGAATAAAATATTTGGTTAAGAAAATCTATCAATTTGTCTAGAAAATGAAGTGAAATGGGGTGCAAAAATACACAAAATTGAACTTAGCTGAAAGAATACTTTAACCAGGTTAATATTATCATAGTGGTTTGTAAACAAGCATCATATCTGATTCAACACAATGCTTAATGTGATTAATATGACTGTAAGAATAAATTTGGAAGTGAAGTGCATAGTAAGGCTTCTTCAGATGCAATATTGCTGCACAGCCCATGCTGCACATTACACAAAACTGCTTGTGTGCATATTTTGCAGTGCTATTGCTGCCTAGCTGTGAGGCCATGGGAAGGAGAATGAGACACCGATGACAAGGATGATCAATGCAATGTGTAAATAAGGGTTAGCGTTGCATGAAGATGGCAGTGGATTCAAACTCACAAACGTGATGCACTGCAGCACGCATACATACACATGCACACGACACAGGCCTCTTGCGGAAGAGGCAACCACAGGATGATGGCTGTCAGAAATGGTGTGCACACACGGGGGGGGGAGATTGGTGGGGGGCGCGGGCACGTACTTCTGTTTGTCCCTGGGGTCCCGTGCCTTGCTGCGGTTCTGCCGGTTGGTGGTGGGGATGGAGTGGACTGACGAGCTCTTTTTGCTGGAGGAGTGTGAGGAGTGTGAGGAGTGGGAGAGGTTGGTCCGTGACTGGCCAGCGTTGTGGTCAAACTGCATCAGGCAGAAGATCAGGTCTGTGGGGACCAGTTCGAACTCGTATGGTGGATTGGTGATGACATACCTATGACAAACAAAAGCAAAGCAACATTAAAGCACCAATGATGCACATGGACAGCAGCAGGACAGATTGCACAATTGGAATTATCAGCGAAGTGAAATCCAGAACTATAAATTACATCACTTTTTTGCTTTTATGTATTTGTGTGTGTGTGTGTGTGTGTGTGTGTATGTGTGAATATTCCTTAAAGCTGAGGCTGAGAATAAAATATTTTTTGTTTTTTTGTGATTTTATTTTTTACATTTTGTACTCAATTGTTGCGATACTTATTATACTTATTCTCACATATTCATTTAGTTTTCATAAATAATAAATCCTACACATTTAGGTAAGAGCTAAGTTTGCCTGAGAAAGAGGCAGTGTGTTCGTATGCACTTCTGCTGAGATGATGTGACTGCCCATAGGGGTTGGTGGTTGCAATGTTACCCAAAATGGGCAAAGGCTGAACTCACCGCTTGGTGCACTGGCTGGGGGTAGACAGGTGTGCGTCTCTTAGTCGGTAAATTCCAAAGCAAAGCATGTTATATGTTTTTAATGCTTTACAGAAGAGGTCACCATAGCAGCCACCATCCTGCAGAGTAAACACAGGTCGGTCATGAGGAGTATGAATATAAGCGTCTTTAACTGTACAGTTACAGCAACTCAGTGATGCTGCACTTGGCTCAAGCATAGCTAAAATGTTGCTCAAAAAAACAGAACCTTGTGCTACAAGTCCTGATCCATTGCCATTGTGCCACATAACGATAATCCTCAACACAGTATGAAATTATATTAAGGTCCATTAAGGAACCGATAATGGATGCTTTACTAAAATGCTGCTAACAGTAACTGCACTGCCTATCCTAAAGTAGCCATCCAGTAGCCATTGTTCACTCCTTACAAATGCAAACCAATTCAACTAGACTCCTCTCTACGTCCAAAGAGGCAAAGAGAATTGTTTTGCATGGATCAAATTTCCGAAATGTTCAACTTTAAGTCTGAAGTTAGGAATCTTGGGGTAATCCTAGACTCTGAGCTAAGTTTGAAATCACAGGTGAAATCCCTTACCAAAATCTCATTTTATCATCTTAGAAATATAGCAAAGAAAAAGATCATTTTTATCACTACCAATTGCAGAGAAAATAATGCATGCTTTCATCTCAACTAGACTGGACTACTGCAACTGCTTGTTTACTGGCCTCCCCAGCTATGTTATTGCAAAACTGCAGATCATTCAAAATGCAGACTATAAAATATAATCACATTACCCCGGTACTCAAATCCCTGCACTGACTTCCAGTTTCTTTTAGAATTGATTTTAAAATTTTACTCTTGGTTTTTAAGGCAAAACATGGGATGGCACCTGAATATATTCAAGACATGCTCATACTGTACCAACCAGAGAGGGCACTGCGATCATCTTCTGCTGGCCTACTCTGTGTTTTAAAACTAGAGGCCAGGCTGCTTTTAGTTTTTATGCCCCAAAACTGTGGAACACACTCTCACAGAATATCAGAGACTGTCTTTCAGTTTCAGCTTTTAAATTACGACTTAAATCTTACTTTTCTAAAAAGGCCTTTTATTGATTTTCATTTTATTTCTTTTGTTCCCGGTTTGTATTATTTCATTGTTTTTTTATTATCCTATTGCTTTTATTGTTTTATTGAGTTTTATAAGAATTTATGGATGGTGTATCCCTGTCTTATCTTGTGTCATCATTTTATTTATTTTTTTCCTTCTGTAAATCACTTTGTGTTACAGACATGTATGAAAAGTGCTATATAAATAAATAAATAAATAAAAATAATAACTAATGCTTCCAAGTGTTAAGTGATGTTTCTTGAGCATTTGTAAGTCATTTGTAAGAGGTAATTAATGTCTGCTTTAGGACATTCACTGCAAATGTTAATAACATTTGCAGTGAATGTAAAATGTAAAATGTAAAATGTAAATTAATATACGTGAATGAATGTAAATCATGTCAATGGTTTAAGGGAACTATAACCTGAGGTGGGCCAGTTAACACTGTGTAACATCACATATAATCACTGTATGTAAAGAAGGACAGAATTACAATGCAGCCCTCACTGCAGCATCCAAGCCATATCATAATGCCAGGGGTCATTCTCATGCAAACCACTGAAACCAGATAGGACGTTGCCACTCTAGGTTGCTGGGATGTGCACAGCCACTCACCCCCAGGTCAGCGAAGGGGCCATCGTAGAGGGCCAGCTGGGCCACGCGACACCGGTCCCTGTTGGCTAGTGTCTGGGGCGTGCTGTAGCCCCCCCGCAGGGCGTTCTCCTCCGCCAGCAGTGCCTCCAGCTCCGGCGTAGCGCCCCCTGTCACCAGTGTCCGGATCAGCGTCAGGATGTTGTCATTGAAGTAAGTCTGCAGAGATGAAGGGGGAGACGTAGTGAAATGCCATTAGAGTCGCAGCCCCAGACGCTGGCATATCCTGAGCACAGATGTTTAAACCCTGCTCTGTAACTTCATATGCTTTTCAGGTCGACGTGACTACACAACACAATCCCTCTTCCATTAGCCATCACCAGGGTTCTTCCACTACCATACATGAATGTTGTTGGTCCTGCTACATGATGGTAATTATTATTATTATTATTATTATTACTACTAATGGCAATGATAATTATTGCCACTGTTTTTGTTTGTTGTGAAATGGATGTTACAAATGTGTTTTGAAATGTTGATAAAAAATATTTAAAACAATTTAAATAAAAAAATATCTTTAAGACTGTACAATGTTCATTTGATTTGTTCTACTTTAAATGTATGGTTTGATTCTCCAAAACCTCCAAACCTGCTTAATGGTAATGGAGTATTTGGTGTCCATTTAACACCAAACATTTTTCAGTGTCATAAGGACACCTCTGCATGGAATCTTCTTGAGACAGCTGTGTCATAACCAGCTGAAAAGGACCTTCTTCCAGCCCTGTGCCTTTTGCAGGATGATGCTGATGACACATGATCCAAAGACATGTACGAAAAAGCAAGGCAGAAGTATTGTTTTGCTTATTCTGGCCTTGTGAATTTTGCAGGAGATATGTCCTCTAACGTCAGAAGTGTCCAAGAGGCTGGCATCAGCATACTGTTTGTGTCCTCTAATAACTCAGCAACAAAAACTCCATCTGGGCTCTTCTCTGTTCCAAACATACTAGTGAGGTAGTGAGGAGCCACATCTCAGACTCTCATGACTAGCTGCGATGTGAAATCCTTCAATATAACAGTTGAACCACCAATCCTGTGAAAGTTAATCAATTTTTTTTAGGGTGCAAATTTTGTCTCTAGTGTTCGCTGGTCTTTTTGCCCTGGTGTGAAACCATGAGACTGCAACTTGTTTGTAGTGTGCAGTGACAATTCTCTGGGAGGTAGAGGGAGTGCTGTGTGGTGTGAGGATGGATGATGTGTGTTAGAGAGCATTACCTTTACCCAGCAGTGAACACACCTGAAGGCTGCTTTGTTATAAGCTCAGTCAAATTGAAAGGTGACCAACCAAAGGAGAGATATTTTGGGGGGGGGGTTTCCACTATTTAAGACATTTTTTTTCCCCATTTTTCCTGTTCCTTTTCCTGTTCTTTTCCTGGTACGTGCCTTGAAGTTCCAACCTGCAACGCGAACTTCACTTTTGAGGGTACTATAGCTTACAGAACTGTCAGATCAATGTGACATTTCATTTGCTAACTTCTGCCAGCTGGTGAACTTACATTCTGTGTTAGTAAGGATGATGGCTTTAAAGTCCCCATCCTCTTCAATCCCTTCAATCCTGGTCTGAAAATCATAGTGTATTGGCCTTTGGTATGAATTGTTTCAAGTCATACTCATACTCAGATACTTCAAATTAATGAAATCAGTGAGGTTAAAATGTCTCACTGGTATTGTATCATGTGTGGTAAAAAGTCCTTTTCACTACAGAAAAATGGCCTAAAAATGCTTGTAAAATGAATAACATCAGCATTTAGCAGATGCTCTTACCTAGAGCGAATTACATAGGTTACAATGTTTTTACATTACCCATTTATACAGCTGGAAATTTACTGAGGCAGTTCTGGGTTAAGTAGCTTTCCAAAAGGTACAACAGCAGTGCCCCTGCAGGGAATCAACCTGGCAACCTTTTGGTTACAAGTCCCGCTCCTTGCCACAATACTACACTGCCGCCATACTGCAGGTATATTATGGCAGGAATAACAAAGCTAACAAAGCTTATCTTGTGGCATAAAATGACCAACAGAAACTGGAATAGTATTTACACCACTGAATAGATCTATAGCCATATGCCTACCAACAAAATCTAGAGGGATGGACTCTGACCACTGAACTGAGAATACATAGAACTGAATCTTTTTCACACTGTACTTAAGGTAGTATACCCATATAAGTTGAGAAAGTGCATAAATAGAAAAATTATTTGATATTGAAAATAAAGGTGTCAGGATGCAGTCACGGACTCAGACGCAGATCAGGGGAGTACAGGTTTCACTGGCTTTAACGAAACCACTGGGCAAACAGTAGCGGTACAGGCAGGGTCAAAACCAGAAAGACAGTCCAAAGCAAACACAAACCGGGAGCAGGGATCGGGAACGGGAACAGGCTGGGTCGGAACCGGGTGGTCAGTCAGATCAGGCGACCAAGGCAGGAGTGGCAGGCAGAGATGAGGTACAAAGACAGGCAGGGGTCAAAACAGAAACAGGAGCACGAAAAACAAGCAGGTACACAACAGGGAAAAACGATGGAACAAACTAGCAACAAGACAGAGACAAGCAGGGTATAAATAGGGCTGGGCTGATGAGGCGATGGGATGCAGGTGAGCAGGCAGGCAGGTGGAGGCGATCAGGTGATTAGGCGGGCGGGGACAGGGCAGAGAGCGGGGCAGGGCTGGAACACAAGGGAAAATAAAGGGAAAACAAGGGAAAACAAAAGCACACCACAGTGACAGACAGGGGGAACACAAAAACAAAAACAACAACTAGGGGGCTGAAGTACTGATGAAAGGAGTGTGCTGCCTTTTACATTTCTAATGCAGTATATCAGTTTTTATCAGTGTGGCACTATACTCCTTCCAGCAGTAACCAAATGGGGAAAAAGCAGGAAAGGACACATACACATGCATGCACTTACACACTGAATTCACTGTAAACCAATACATGCTCACATTAGCCAACTGGAAAAAATTCCACTCGTGTCCAGTGATGTTTCGCTGGCTAAATTGTGTTTGCAATGGTTGTGATATACATGCCCAATTTTCCCAAATAATTTGTATAGTGGCATAAAGTTATGTCCAAATATGGAGTCAGTCTGTTTATTTAACTTAGCGCAGTACTTTGTGCTGTGATAGCGCATGCTTTATGGCCTGATTGAGATACATGGTGGAGATGGTCAAACAAGCAGGATTTTTTGATGTTTCATCCAAGCCAGCTGTGCTTAATTATTTGACTATGTTTAACACTGACTGATGCCTGACTTGGCTCACGGCATTGCAGCCCAGCCTACTTGTCAATATTTCTGTTTGGCAGACTCGGTAGGAGTCCCTCCGTGAAACACCTGCCCTTCACTCATCCCCTCCAGACTGGAGTGCGTACACTTCAAAACAGCAGCTGTGCTCCTAGGGTTAGACTGCAATATATCAGAGGGTATCATCTCCACAAATAACACTTTTCATTCTGTGTGTGTTCTTTAAGCCACCTAATGTTAGTTGTGTCTGGGGGGACACAATTGTTTTACAATTATTTATCAGTAACTTAGTGCCACTGTCATTTTGTGTGCTCAGGGTTCATAGCAGTATTGAGAGTGGGAACTGTTTCACACACTTAAAAACAAGGTGCAGTCAATTCACTCCCTCCTGCAAAATAGCCTAGCTTCAGATCTTTTATTACTTTGCTTTCTGTGAAAGTAGGACTGTCAGAGCATGTTGTAATACCTCTGGACTTGACACCTTGAATATTATTCCACCTTCCCTAAAAGTGACCACCGGATACTATTACATATACTACTATGCTATGTAATGTATTTAAGGGTGTAGACCATGCTCAGTAAGGAATCCAGCACACTGATGAGCAACTAATGGTTGTACACATTCATGGTCATATAAAAGTACAGACTTTTACTGCGCTCATTAGTGAATCTTAATACAATGATTGTGAACACAGTCCCACATATTTGTGCTCATGTAAAGGTGTACTCTTTCTCAGCTAATTAGGCAATCTAAAACAATGACTGTAAACACAGTCCCACATTTTCACTGTCATGTATGAACATGTAAAATTAGACTGATTGTGTTCAATAAGAAACCTAACACGCTGACTGTGAACATGGCCCCACACACTCTCAGTAAGGTATCAACTTACTGCACTCATTAGTGAATCCAGCACGCTAACAGCGAAGGCAGTCCCACAGGCGAAGGGCTGCGTAAGGTACAGCTCTGTGTCGGGATCGTCGTCATCGTCTTGATCCAGGAACTGAACATTGGAATCGTTCACTGAGTATGTGAGACATGTAGTTAATAAGGACAGCCAGGACAGCAGTTGGCACTGTGCAACTTATCTGATCTATCACTACTATGGCTCCATGGATCTATGACTACTATGGATGCAACAACAGAAAGCGATCACACAAAAGGTGCCTAGTGTACAGTGAGCTTGTTTAACTCTCTCACTAGGATCATTGTGTTGAGGTTTGAGTGTATATGTGCTTACAAATTTCATTTCTGTGTTGACCAGAAGAAGAGCAGAAAAGCAAAACCTGTTTTACCTAGCTTTATGATTACCACAATTATAGTAATCCAAATGCTATCAAACACATTACTGAAAATATTTTAATCTATGATGCTTGTGAAAATTACAAGTTAGCCATTACATAACAATGTCAACTACATTCAGGCATTTTTGGGTCCATGCACAACCAGTTTAAATATCCAAAAGCAAAAAAAGTCCTTTTGGCATATCGTCAAATAGGCATCTCAAATAAATATTAAATATTTACCTTCGTAATGAAAAGTCATAAATCAAAAACATTATGATGTACTTTTTTTGTGTAACCAACCCAGATTAGTTGGTTACATAAAAACAAAAGGAAAAAAATGACCCCAAATATTTTGCAAAAATACCTTGATATTATTTCACCACTTAAGCAAATACATGAATCCTACTACTGTATACATAAATGGACTTGGTTCATTGTGCTAAACTAAGTGCAGTAACTACAATTTCACTTACTTTAGATACATAGTGGCTGATTTCAGAATTATTGATACTGTAAGAGGTATTATTTGTTCTTTTTATTATTTATTTTGTTCTGAACCACTAAAACACTGCAAAACAAAATGTCTGCTGCTTGAGCCTGATTTTTCCAGGAAGGCTGGACAGAATTTCTCAGATGCAGCTCTCAAGTGCATCACAACAGTATTTGTTCCACTATGTTTTGGAGATTAGCAAAATAAAACAAAATAAACTTAGAGGAAGATCTGATGTGGAGTTTTGGTATTTGAAAAAATGATCACTTCCCAGCTTTCCTAAGAGCTGTGGGGGGGGGAAAAGTGTCAGTCATGTTTGCAGGAAGCTGATGAAATGGGCCGAGGCCAACGGGATGACTGGTGAGCAGACGCTATGGAAACAGGCACAAGGACAAGATTGACGTGATCAAAGGCTGAGCGAGTCGCTGGGGGGGCAAAACAAGACAAGTTGATTTCAACTGAGAATAAAATAAAATAAGGTGTTCAAAGTGAATGCCATGGGATCAGGACTCTGCTGCAGCCAGATAAATCAAGAAAAGCCGATGGTGCGGAGAGTGGCGGCGCCATGGCAGCGCGAGACAAAGGGAGGGCTTACCAAGTTCTGTTATCATTTGAATGTTGGTTCCACTGTTTTTTTCCTGACTGAATGAAACCAAGGGTAGTAGTTTGCCTGGTTTGGCTAATGATGCAAAACAGTGTTGGGGAAATAATTATTCAAATGCACATAAGAAAGCATTCAGTCAGAAGAAGTAAGAACTGCTTAGGTGCAGAGTGGCATGGCATTACATTCCACATGCAGGACTGTACACCTCAATGTGGCTTTGCTCGCTGTGATTTTGGGATACTATATTCTTCAAAGAAGTCCCCAGAAATAGCTCTTGCTTTAACAATGTTTGCGGGCAAATAATTTCATGCATCCATGCCAGAGAAATCCTTTGAATTTTTTTCCATAATGATTTCATTTTTCATAAACTGTTGTTTACAGCTCTGGCCCTGAGAAAGCCTTCACCAGAACCTATGGTGAAGTGAATTTGAGTAGAATAATAACAAATTTAAGCAAGCCTTATGTTTTCCTTTTTCTTTAAGCAACCGCCAAACTCCGCCAATAAACAAATGGAAAAGATAACATTTGCTTAAATGTGTTACTTGGAGTTAAGGACCAGGCACACTGCAGCTACCTTGAACATAGACCTGCATTAAAATTAGCTGTGAGCTTGAATAATACACATAGGCTCAAGTTTATGGACTTAACCATGGACTAAAGACATTGACTGGACCGCAGTGCTCCGTAGAAGAAATCCCATTTTCCATCCCAGTTTTTAGAAGCCCTCGTGGTAGACTAACTGCTAATTGGGTCGGGGAGAGTTAGCGTGGTTGGTCTCCAGTGCTTTAAAGCCCCTTTAAAGTCCAAAATTTCATGAATTTCTGTACCATGAGAATAGAGGAGGAGTAGAGTCATGGTTATTAACAAACAGACCCACTTTGCTACTGTGGTTTGATGAGGCTACTGTTGTTCATCACAGTTGTATTTGTCGGCTATGTGTTGGTAATTTCACAAACACATACACATTTATTTAATTGAGACTTTGGAACAAAATATAGATATAGAATATATAGCTATAATTATATAATAATATGATATAAATATATTAGAAATAGAAATAGTATAAATATAATACATATAGGTATTGAAGACATATCTAATCTCTTTGAGAAAAATATTTATCATTAATTTATTCGAAAATGGAAGTGTTTTCCAGCAGCTTTCTTCTACAGATATAAATGTAGATTGGCATGGTTTTGCAATTGGTGCATCTTACCAAGCTCGGTGATGATGGGGATGTTGGATCCGGTGGTGACGGAGGCCTGTCGCACCAGGCCATGTACCGGGCTGTTATCTGGAGATGACCTGTCCATTCCAGGAGGCGTGAAACCTGAAGATGAGAACAAAGACCCCCGTGCCACCAACATCAACATGTAGGTCAGAATCAGAATCAGAATCAGAATTTCTTTATTGTCATTGTAACATGTACAATGAAATTTGAGTGCAATCCTCGACAGTGCAAAAGATCAGTAAAAAAGCTAGTAAAATAATCTATAAAAATAATTTAAAAGTAAGGCTATATAAAAAGTAAAAATGGCAGAACACAAGTAAAAAACACACAGAGATATCTACATTGAAAAATTGCACAGATCAGAAAGATTGCACAGATCCCTTGTTGCAGAGTGAAGAACCCTGAGCATTAACTGCACAGATCCCTTAGTGCACAGTGAACGTGAACATTATGTTTTGGCATTTAAAGCTTGTACAGCTGTGGGATAAAAACTGTTTTTGAGTCGGTTTGTCCTTGTCCTAATGGTTCTATACCATCTGCATGACGATAACAGCTCGAACAGAGAGTGACCGGGGTGGGATGTGTCCTTTATGATGTTATGGGCTCTCTTGAGGCAGCGGGAACTGTGTAGGTCCTCCAGAGTGGGAGAGTGGGAGAGTGGGAGAGTGGGAGAGTGGGAGAGTGGGAGAGTGGGGGGAGGGGTGGGGGGGCTCCAGCCTGGTGTACTCACAACTACGGAGCACTGCAGTCAGGTCAATACGACAGACATCCAGCCATGCACCTCACCCTTTCTGAGAAGGATTCCACTTCATCACTCATTGCAAAATGAAGTGGTCTTGATTATTTATTTTATCACCAGTTGGTAAGTAAGTGGACAAATGCAATATTATTGTAAACTGTAGTTAGCATGTATGATGGTATAACATTTCATAGGGCCTTCATATTGCTACCATCCAGATTAGGTGACACCTAAATGTGGAGGGAGGCTGGGAGCAGGAGGGAAAAGCCCACCTCTCACTACAGGCTGGAAAAGCAGACAATCCTGTGTAACCACTGGAGGACAGTAACTCCAGGCCTCTGATGACTAGAGCTGCTGGCGATGACATACACTGGCAACTCAGTGAGCTCCCCACCTGAGAGTAGCTTGGCCATTATATATAACTACTTATCCATGCACTGTACTGCAATTTCCCAGTTTCCCAGAATGGAGACAACTGTAGAACTTTGTATGTGTCTGAAGATTGGGGGGGGGGGGGGGCAGTGATCATTCAGATGCATGTGTAGATATTGCAATATGGATATTTGACTTTAAGAGGTCAGCCAAGACAAATTTAGCATTTGTATCCCTTCAGTCAAATACTCAACATATATTTTATTTTAGGGCTGGGTGATATAGCCGTTGCGATATATCGAATAGCTATTTTTAGCGCAATAACAGCTATCCCTGGTATGCGGGAGCACACCTCCAAAGTTCAGTAAAATGCTTCCAGGGCAGAAAAATACCACTTGTATTGTTGGTTAACTTACCTATTAGCTTTGAAAAACACATAGCATATATTTTCACTCTTTATCTTTGTAGCCATGTGTTTCTATCTACCACATGGAAGCAGCATAGTGCTGTTGATGTGATATCAACACTGAATAGATACGAGTGGCGTTCCCCCAGAAGTATTTCACATGGCCTCGGAATACTGGAGGTGTGCTCCCGCATCAGGTATGACTAAAGGGAAAAAATAAGGGAAGAAATCTAACACCAAATACCGGGGATAGCTAAAAATAGCTATTCGATATGTCGTGATGGCTATATCACCCAGCCCTATTTTATATGTTGTTCATTTTGTTACAATGAAATTGGTTAAGTGGAACCTGAGAATATTTTATCAGGTACAGGGCCTTTCAGACTCAAAGAACAAACTGGAAGAGACATGGCCATGAATTCACACAATCTGACATTTCTGCAATTCTTCAGGCTGACAAATGAACACCTTAAATCAGTAATGCTATATGCATAATACATAGCCTGTGTTTTGACAACCAATCACTTAGCGCTGACTCAAGAAAACACATGTTTATAGTATTACAATAGCAGGTATAATTTGGGGAATGCACTCAGGTCACAGGATCTTGAAGAATGCACAAATTCAATGTGTAGGTTTTCATGATTTTTGAGGCATGTCTATATAACACATTTCAAATGGTCCAGACACTTCCAGTAACTAACAATTTGAGCAGGACAACATTCAGCTGAATGTGTGATTGTGCCAAATCTGAATACTGCTGAGGGCAGGAAGTGACAATCAGTGGAAAAACAGAAATAAAATTATTTATGTATGTCTACAAAGTATGACATTCACTTTTAAAGACACATATTTCTTGTGCAAACATATTTTTGACAAAACAACAGTAAAACAATAAGTCTCGGTATGTATCAAACAAAATGTATGAACATATACAAGAAAACAATTGCTGTTCACTTAAATCAAGGGTTTTTGTATATATATATTATATTTTATTATATTATTATATTTTATTATATAATATTATTATTTTTTTTTTTTTTGCAAAGCATAAAATGACAGCATGTAGCACTATCATGAGTCTCATGATGAACATTTGGCAATTTATAAAGTATAAATTCAAATTATACAAGTACTCTGACAGTTAGACACTTTTCGGCCAGTGGGTGTTACAAGAGGGAGAGAACCGAATACATAGAGAAGATTACATAGGTAACCTATAGGTTACTGAGCCGGCACTACAACACTACCTCACCCGCCCTGGGGGGCAACAGGAAGTTTCCAAAGAAACTTTTGATGCCCACTATGTACAAGGTCAGCAATATTACCTGGGAGATAGTTGAGAAACAGCTGCCATAGTCTGTCAAAAGTTGCCTCATTCCCATTCAGAGTCACACTCAATTGTTCCATAGGTATAATTTAAGAATAAGAATATCTCTCCAAGACACTGGATTATAGTGGGAGGTCTGGGCTTAATCCACTGGAATACTATGCATATCCCTTCCAGTAAAACAAGCTTATTCAAAAGTCTATGCTGTGTTGTCATAGGGAAACCTTTGTCTAAAACCTTTGTCTGGTTTCACTATGCTCCACTACAACTACTGCTTGTCATTATATGCATTTTTTCATAAAACAAATTGATTGAAGTAGTGTATACTGTTGATGTGTGTGTAAAGTCACAATTCATTTTAAGCAGAGAATTGCACAAAAACAGTTATTTGACATTCAGGTGTAAATTCCCCAATGCTCTCTGATAACTGATAAGGCATTAACTGACCAAGCAGTTGATAGCAGCCTGGTAGACAGAAAGAGACATAAATATAATGTGGCAAATGGGCATTGATAATTATAGGAACCATTAGAGTCATTACCTAAATGTCTTTAATGCACTTCACTTCATGTAGCTGACTTCCTGCAGCTTTCATGGGAGAAGCTACATGGCTCATAAAACATCACCATAAGTGGACTTTGCAGATATTTGTAATTCAAAACTTACACATGTTCACTACAATAACTTCTTATTAGACATGTATTTCTGATGTATATTTATGCATCAATATGCATCATATTGTGCATCAATAAAAAAAGATCAACTGATGACTAAAAAAAATTTGCGCCATTGAAATAGCAGTCCGCCATTGAGCAAGCGCCTCGCTTTTAAAGGGAATGACAGATGACAATCTGATTGGTTCTTTGCATGTCACGCCCAAAACACACCTCTGATTAATTAGGTAGAGTAGTCCGACCTTTTTGGAGCAATGCGCCGGTGCTTGGCGCGTTTTTTCCACCGTCAAAATAGCAAAACGTGCCAGACCAAACCCACAATGACAGTGCACTTCACGTCACTGATGATGTGCCTTAAATCATTAAAATAGGGCCCCTGATCAGAATAACCACAGCATTCATTAAGCTGTAGCTTTACAGATCTATCAGAAGTTGACTAGGCATCTGTTCTATGGCCCGCCCCATTAATGTGACTGACAGGCAGCCTGGCTTTTGAACCCCCTCCCATCTGCAACCCTCAGGCAATTCTTTGGGTTGCTATAATCTTGGCGTGTGAAAGTTTGGTTGCTTATTCATTTGCTCCTCCTTGTTTAAATTCAGGAGTCATCTCTAGGACAGGATAGAGTGTAATCTGCATTATGATAAATATCAGTATATATTTAATCCTGCTGTATATATTTAAACATAATAATATAAAAACTAAAATATGTATTTGCTGGGTGATCCACAATGACATAGCACAGATCATGGAAAGCACGTATCTGCTGGGGGGGTGGTACTGGCTCATAGAACAGGCTCATAGACATGCCCCTATTCCCATTACTGCTTTTAAAGTGACTTTTCAAAATTTTTAAATTCATTTTTAGCTTTGTATTGTTGCAATATTAGGGCAACTGCAACTATTTCCAGTGACAAGGAAGCTGTCTTTAATTGCTTATTGATGCTGGATTTGAAACACCATTCATTGGGAGCCAAACAGCAAAGCTGCGTAGGCACTCACTGTGTTTCTACCTTTTCTTATTATTCTTCTGGCTAGGGTGTCTATGGCAGCCTCTAGAACCGTATGGTAAATAGTTTTGAAATTTGACACACTGATTGGGGACGGTCCCATGATTCTTTTCAACAAGTTTGTTGTCAGCTCCTTAAATGCTCTAGCGCCACCAACGGGTCAAAGTTGGAGGTACGTTTACGCACGTAACTTTTGAACCGCATGCATGATTTTCAAAACGAGGTGCTGTTGGATTCCTTGGAACAAGCCGAGTTCAACACACCCCATGACGTCAATTTTCGCCATATTGCATTTGGCGCCATCTTGGATTTTATGAAAAAATTTTACATTTTTCAAAGGCCGCAAATTTTGTCCAGTTTTCACCAAAGTGCTACAGGTGATCTTCAGACAAAGCCTCAAAAAAGTTATCATATGGATTTTTGATTTTCGAAACTGTTTGTCCGTTACAGCCAATTGAAATCGGTGGCGAAGCTGCCAAACAGGAAGTGAGGTCATATCTCAGCAACTGTTTGATGTGTTGACACCAAACTTCGTACATGGACTCGGGACCCCTTCCTGAGGTTTTGCCAAAAAATTGCATCATTTGACCACTGGGGGACGCCACAGTAAGTAAAAACATGTTATGCCCAATAACTATTGATGTGTTTGCCTTAAAAATGTAATTAGAACATAAGAACATATTATGACGAGAACAGGCCATTTGGCCCAACTAAGCTCGCCATTACAATTAGAGAGTATCCAATACTGCATCAAGTCTGGACTTGAACACAGCGAGGGTCTCTGCCTCAACTACATGACCTGGCAACCTATTCCATGTATTCATAACTCTTTGTGTAAAATAATACTTATATCAGTGCAGAACTTACTCTTAACTAGTTTCCGTTTATGTCCCCTTGTTCTACAGACTGAACTCACCCTAAAAAATGTATTGTAGTTCACCTTACTGAGTCCTTTTATAAATTTAAAAATCTCTATTAAGATTTTACTTTACTCCTGTGTCTCATCCCGCTGAAAAGGTTAAGTAAAGGTAAAGGTTAAGTAACTTGAGTCTTTCCTCGTAGCTTTTACATTTCATGCCAGGAACTAATTTAGTTGCCCTTCTTTGAATTTTTTTGAGGACCTCAAAGTCTTTCTTATAGTCTGGTGCCCGGAACTGCACACAGTATTCCAAGTGAGGTCTGACTAGAGCATTGTACAATTTCAATATAACCTCCTTAGATTTATAATCAATACTTCTGGCGATATATCCCAGCATCCTGTTGGCCTTTTTTGCTGCTACAGCACACTGCCTAGATCCTGTTAAGCTTGGGTCAACTATTATTCCCAAGTCTCTTTCAAATAGAGCACATTCTAGTTTTTTTCCCCCCCAGAAAGTAGTTTTGTCTAAGGTTCTTATTTCTTAACTTGAGTGTGCATATTACTGTATTCAATCTTATTACTCTCTGAGCCGTCCAACTTGTATTTTCTGAATAATTTCCTTTTTTGTTTCAAACTGTCCTGTAGCAACTTATTCATCCACTGTAGATGCTTCTTTTTCAGCTTCCCTTTTCTCACTTGCAGAATGAATTTACGCTATACATCCAGAATAATCGTTTTAAATATGCACCACATTTCTTTCACAGTTTTGCCATCTAGAAGAGGTACCCAGTTTATATTCCTTGTATAATCACACATTTTAATAAAGTCAGCTCATCTAAAGTTGAAAACTCCAGTAATGGAGAGCGCAGACCTACCCTGCCAAAAAACTTCAAATGTAACTGCGCTATGGTCACTTGTTCCAAGTGGCTCCTGGTCATTTGTCATTGGCCACTGGGGGGCACTGCAATGAGCAATAACATCTTTTTGTGTTGTAAGTGTCGATGTGTTTCCCTTGACAAAAGGGATTCTTGTGTCAGGTGATACTTTGGGAGATCCCAAAGATGAGACATGACAACATGACAACATGATCAGATCAAGTTGCCATGGCAACTCTGCCCTGCTGGACTGCTTGGCCCCCTCATCGCTGCTTGCAGCTATATTTTTACATGCTTTACATGGATTTTATACATCATACACATTATAATTATAACATTATAATGCAAACATGACTGAGAGCTAGAGGCTTTAGAAAAAATATAAGAAAGGAAATGAAAGACTCTTTTCTTTGCATTTCTTTATACTGGCAACTGCTGGCATCACTACTGAAGTCTTAATCATGACAGGGAATCATTGAGCAGAATGAATAATTAGCTTAATGAAGGGTGACGAGAAGACGAGAAGTGGCAGTGTCAATTTGTGTGGTGCATACAGTGATGATGGATCGTGATGGGCAGAGTATGATGTTATGCCTTTATCTGAATGTGCAAACAATCTGCTCAGCTCAATTTTCCTGCCAATGGAACTGCCGTGCGCAGGCGCTAACAGGCTGGCAGACTCTAACAGGCAGGAGTGATGCAGATCCTTATGAATGACAGATGGCTTCTAAGCTCATCAGCAGTGCAGCTGCAGTGAGGTTCAAAAGCACATTACAAAAATAGGAAAAAAGACACGGAGTCTGCATTATATGTGTGCATGTGTTTTTGTGTGTGTGTGTGTGTGTGTGTGTGTTTATGTGTATGTACACTATATGAACAGAAGGATTTCGCCACACCTGTTTTTCAGGGTTTGGGCTAGGTCCCTTATCTCCAGTGAAAGGCAATCTTAATGCTTCAACATACCAAGACATTTTGGACAATGCTATGCTTCCAACTTTGTGGCAACAGTTTGGGGAAGGCCCTTTTCTTTTCCAACATGACTGTGCCCCAGTGCACAAAGCAAGGACTATAAAGACATGGTTTGATGAGTTCGATGTGGAACTCGACTGGCCTGCACAGAGCCCTGACCTCAACCCCATCGAGCACCTTTGGGATGAACTGGAACAGAAATTGCGAGCCAGGCCTTCTCGTCCAACATCAGTGCCTGACCTGATAAATGCTCTACAGAATGAATGGGCACAAATCCCCACAGAAACACTCCAAAATCTTGTGGAAAGCCTTCCAAGAAGAGTGGAAGCTGTTATAGCTGCAAAAGGGGGACCAACTCCATATTAAGGTATATGTATTTGAATACAATGTCATTACAGTCCCTGTTGATGTAATGGTCAGGCGTCTGAATACTTCTGTCCATATAGTGTATATGTGAGTGTGTCTGTGTGTGTTTTTGTATGTGCCTGTATGTGTGAATGCGTGTGTGTGTTTGTGAGGGCGTGTTTCTGTGTGTGCTTCTGTGTGTGTGTGTGTGTGTGTGTGTTAGATGTAAATATAAGCATTCTCCTTGCTCTTTACCTCTGTTTGGACTGAAGAAGGTGCCTGCTCTGTTTCATCACCATATCTTCTTATCCAGATGTATTAGTGACCATGACTCATACTAAATAATGGCTGTCTCTTTAAACCTTCAGAGTAATCAGCAGGTTTCACCATCTAGTAGACTTATGTGAGGTCAGTTAAATAACACAGTGAGGGATATTCCTCTTGCCACTCTCTGTCCCCTGTAGGCAAAGCAGTGAATTATTACAGGGAATTCTTACCTTGGGAATTAGCCTGCAAGACCCCAATACTGTCATCAAACTGCATAGACTTGATGTTAAGGGATGCCAAGATGCATTCCTTATCCTGCAGTGAGGCATCATCAATATTGTTCTGATTGGCTGACAGGATCACGCACATATCGCAGAGGTTTATGTTGACAGCCCTTAAATCAGCCCGACTCAACGGTGTGCCCTTCAGCAGAGAGAAATAAAAAAGGAGAAAAACAAATTAGAGATTGAGAGGAGAGCTCGGGGAAATTAGTTAAGTATTCTTTTTTTTAACGGCGTGACATGCAGCTGCCGGGGAATCAGCAGTATGTGTTAATCTAAAGGGTAGCTGATGCTGAAAGCAGTGTTGTGGGTTGCTTTTTAATATGCAGTCAAGCTATTACTAATGAGCACAAATGCAGGCCATTGTGCCAGCAATTCACTGCTGAAGGGTCAAAGCAAAATATTTAAGTGCAAGAATTTGCATTTGGAAATATCGGAAATGGAGGAGCAATGATGGATGGTAATGTCAATTATGCAAATGAGTCTGAGCGCTTGAACTCTGCACTTTGCAGCATGTGGGATCATTATTAAATATTTTCATTCAGCATACTACCCTGAGTGAGACCTGTCAATCATTGTCTCAATTGTATCCTGTTGTCCTTCATCCAAAAAGGCGGTGCTCCAGACAACCAAACAGAACACATTTGTGGAACTTATGCTTTTAACCAAAAAAGACTTTAACCTATTGAAAAGTAAAGGTTATGATGAGACTTAGATATATATTGTTGCCATCCATCGACTGTTACACATAAGGTCTGCAAGTTGCTCTCCTACAGGCCCTATTATTTAATGCATATTGCAGGGATGTATATCGAGGGTGTGTTGAGGTGCTGAGGACCCGCAATGAGTGCTTGTACTCACAGGTAAGATGGAAACCTTGGGGAAGTTGTGGAGGGTCTCCCACTCCCTCCTGAGGTACTCTAGGGAGCCCACAAACACGATGGGCTTCAGCTCGTGATAGTGGAAGTTGCTGGCTCTCAGAGGCATCACCAAGTTTCGCAGGCCTACCAAAGCGGACGTGACATCTCCAAATATGCAGACCACCACATGCCCGCTCAGGACCGTCATGGACGCCTCGCTCCGGGTCTGAAGGGAGAGTGCAGTAGGAGAGAAAGACAGAGCTGTGACATGTGATGGGACGCCCGTGACTCCGGCCGGCACTGACTTGCTGGTTCTTAGAGCTCCATGTGGAGTCCCCAAAGTGAACATAAAGGGGAAAAAATACAAAATGTATCTGTGTCAAACATGACTCATGCTGTGACCCAATAGTTTATTCATTGGTGGGTCCTGCAAAATACATTAAGAGGGTACACGTAAAAGTGTCATCTATGTCATCTCACCCGAGGCATAAAACCAAGGGAACTGCAATGTTTTTCCAATGTTTTGCAATGTCCATCACCTCACCCCATCACCGCAAGTAAAAATAAAACAGATATCACACGGAACTGAAAACATGGAATGACAATAAAAACATTTGGCAGTTCTTGGTGTAATAAATTAATTGTGTATAAACATACATAATTACTGTGGCCCTTTGAGAGCGACAGTGTTCAACTCTGGTTCCTACAGTGGGTCAGACTGGCCACCCCGGACCTACGCCTCTATGACGTTTTCAAAGACAAATCTGAACATTTGAAAAGCAAGTCTGAAACGAGAAAGCTTTTCTTCTACCACGTTGCAGTTAACACTTTTCAGCTTCATCATTTATTAAAAAACAGTACACTCACCTTAGAACAACAGAGAAGCATTAAGAAAGATTTAAACATGTCATTAGTTTGGGATACCCTGAATAAGGAGTGGTGTGGAAGCCTTACTATCAACACGGCTCAATGAGGCCTAAGGAAGTCAGTCAGTCATAAGGGATGGCACCCATCTCTATGTAATGTTTTTCCAGGGCTCAGATAGATCATTTCACATTAATATGCTTGTGCAGTTCCTGGCAGCACGCACCAGAGTATATCATTACAATATTATATTATTATATTATTACAAATCACATTTCGCTTTTCATGTCATTTCACTTTTGAAACAATCTTTTTGAAACAATTTTTTGTGGAATGCAACAGTAACAGAAACGGAAAATATAAATACATAGCTAAATGTAGAAGAGACCCATTTGGACACTTATAATACCAAAAAATTAATAAATAAAGAGATGTAAATGTGACATAAAAAGAGAAGCAGAGAAATAACTATGCTAAATGGAGACATTGCAAGGAGTGTGATGTGGGTGATCTGACAAGCCTAACCGCCACACCTGAGCCCCTGTTCAAATGAAATGTTCAGTGACATGAAGTGCTCCCAGTCACAAAAGAGCGACACCCACCAAGATGACCTTCTCAATGTCTTTGGACGGACACCAGTGAAACATCCCTGTGGAGTCGTACTTTTTCACATTCATGTCCATGTTCTCAATTTGCTCATTTCCTGGAATGAGTAAGGGATCGTGTCTGTTCAAAAGGAGAAAAAAAAAGACAAAACTGAGACTTGGGGAAGCCCTCACTATCAATACTCATGTCAAATACAAGCATCATTGTAACCATGCAGAAAACCCACACAAAAGGATTAGCTCTCATTACAATGGTATTCTGTGTTCACATTTAAAACAATGTTTGCCCTCACTATAAATCTGTTTATCTCAATCTCTTGAGATGCCACAAATCCAAAGTCAGCAAGGACTGACATCATGGTCAGTAGTGGAGAGGACAGAAGGGAAATGATGTACCCTGGTGACTGACTGGTGAGAAAATCTTGCTTCTGTCTGTGCTGCAGGCTGGCATTTCAATCGAGAGCTTACTACATTACACTAGCATTGGAATGGAAAGCTTACTACAGTAGACTGGGATTAGAATGGAAAGCTTACTACATTAGACTGGCATTAGAATGGAAAGCATACTAATGTATATGCTTCCACCCTTTAGAGTTCCAGGTGCAGTGCTCCTTCTGGTAAAAGCTTTAATAGGCTACACTCATAATCACACTGTGCTCTCCAAAATCATGGGTCGTTAGAGTTTAAGCAGTGCCTTGTGACCAGCATGGCTAATTTACATCAATGGTGTGCTGCTGAGTTTTGTTCGGTGGAACACTGACCGTGATTATGGCAGCCATAAAAACACTTGTTAGGATGTTCTTGCATTCATGTTTGGGGGAAATAATGTTGAAAGGTTTTGTAAGCATAGGGTAAGCAACACATAACCACTGAAGCACCACATGTAGTATTTTTAAAGCTATGTAAATGTATCAGTAGAGAAATGCAGGACAATTTCACTTGAATGAACTTTGTTGTGTTCTTCTCAACTTAAATATGATAGTTTGCATTTCATGAATTATAGTATAATATATCATATAATCATCATATCAAATTATTTGACAAAAGACAAATTCATCTGTAATAACAATGCTTGCTCATGGGTAATCTTCAGATATGTGCCACAATTTAAATTGTAAATCTTGGAATATATTACAACATTTTTGCCTGTTGTCAAATGAATGACCTTGGTCTGTGCAAGCTGAGAATCCTATTTAAAATTTCACCAAATGTGTGATCTGGATTAGATGACATTTGATTTGCACCCCTCACAATTTTATGAAGACTTGGCATCCATGTGCCAGTTCTAAAATATCTCCTTGGAATTTTACAGCAGTACCCTTCAAGCATCTGATCTCCTGCCCTCCACATATCTTTACCTAATCCATATTATTATTTTAGGTACTTTATGGTATTTTAGGTATGGAACACATGTCTCTTGTTTTTTAATAATGTAGACCTTTGATTCGAATGGGTAATTCTGAAATACATTAAAAGAGGCATTTTAAGTATGTATGACGGTGTCAAGAAAAACCACTGTACTCGAAGATCTAAGAGCAGGTCAAAAAGTCTGCCCTTAAGGTCATAGCTTAAGGCAGCGCCACGAAGCCTTCTTTCAGTAAAACAGCTAAAGGAAAAACACCTCTCTTCCTTATCACTGTCTCCATTTCAAAACGTCCAGAAGTCAACACAAGTATTGTTTGTAATAACGGTAATATAAATACAACACAACCTGGGTATTAACTGGGAGTATTGGAATATCGGTGTGACTTTAATCTTATCTTAGGTGCCTATATCATGTTTTGCTGATTTTATTCTAATCATGTCGGATAGGTGTGCATGCTTGCGGAGATCAGGTTATGTTTTCATTGCATTTCCTGTCATGAACACCAACATGCAAATACCGCCACAAGCTAATGTCAGGATGCAGGTTTGCATGTTATTTTACATCAATAAAATAGTATCCTATTATTACACATTCAGCAGATATGAATTTCCTTGCAATCAAAGTGTAAAGGCTGTGATTGAGGTGGTTATATAGCTGTACTTTTATTTGGCCACGAGTCTGAAGAGGGGATTGCACCAGCCCACAGGCCAAAGTTGTGGACATGGTAAACAGGAAAAAGGAAGCGGGAGATGGTGTGGCGGAGGGAATGCCATGAACAGCTGATGTGGGAAGGACATCATAAATGGGATTTTTTTTTATTTTTTGTGAATGAGACTGTCTTGGCTGTGTCTGGTTAAATGAAGGGATCACACCTTCAGAATTTTATTAGTCATGGACAGGACCGGTTTTGTCCAGGTTTGGTTAACCTATGGTTATGTAGGGATTTTCTGAAAATTCAACTGAATCTTCCCTTGAAACATCCAACATTACCACTACTGCATTAATATATAATCATCTGCTGAGCGTGATAATTGAGAACTGAGATTCTTGTGGAAAAAAAAAACATTTCTGCAACTATATTCTATTCTTGCATTACAATACCGATATGTGTTGGGAACTTCAAGTGTCAATTGAGTAACTATTGTGAAACACATGTTAAGATAAACAATCAGACTCAATACAATACAATAATATGTGACTAAGATAAAAGCATGCTTGATGAAATAACAGACTCTTGAATCTAAAATTTACTGAGTATTTTTGGCATGAAATAAGCAGCTGGAGGGATATTACTTTTCATTTCTTCAGAGTGGCTGCTTGAATGCTTGTCATGCAAAGTTTTTTCAATAAGCAATGATTCAGTATTAACAAGTTTCCATATTTAAAATGTGTAATTAATTTATATACAATATAATAATGTAAATATACTAGGGCTGTTGATCGATTAAAAAAAATTAACTAATTAATCACACAATTTGCTGTGATTAACAATTGATCACTTTTTTCTTCTTAAGACTGAAGCTTGTAATAATGGATTGTTTAATAGCATCTTTCTCCAGTAATGACACATCGTTTGAGAAATCTTTCCAACAAGGTGTGAGGAACCTGGCTTTAGATGACCCATGGCCCCAAATGTGTTTGTTGTGTGCATGACATTTTTTTTTTTAATGTACTATAAAATATACAAAAATATTTTACTGCTCTTGCAGTAGAGCATTCTGTGTGTGGATATTCTAAACAAAAATGCACAATTCTGCTATTGTCCTTAAAGAGAGAATACACATCAGCTTCATGTTTAGACAGTATCTAAACCGCATGCCTTTGTACTATCTATTGGATTTCTTGTGTGTGCTTTGTGACACATTCAACTCACAAAATGCAAAACCAAACATAAGGTAAAACGTAATTATTTCAACCTGCACGTTGATGCTGCTCATTCCTGAGTGCATTTTGTGAGACTTGTTCATGGAAATTGTACAATATTGCCGCCTACTGGTGAAAATTGTGTAACTGTAAAATTTCGACGAAGTAAAGCTGTGAGTGGTGCCTGTATTTATTAGTTAAAAGCTTTTTAAAGTGAAACTTTCCGCCTAAAACTCCATCCTTGTCCTTATCCATCTTTAGCCAGGATGGTTCGGTTTGGCGGCACACGTCGTCACAAGTCATAGGTCAGCTTTCACAGGAAGTAAGTAAGTAATTTTGACAGCACTAAAATACACACACACACACACACACACACACACACACACACACACACACACACACAGTATATTGGTGTTGGTGCATGCATGAAGGCGTGTGTTATTTTCTAGTGGCACAATTCACATGCAGAAATAAGTGTCATTACTTGTCATACAGCACACAGATTAAACACCACAGAGTTTAACGAAAATTAATAAACTGCTTCACTGCATACTTTAAGATGAAAAAAGCTCATAATGCATATCTTTAAGATGCCCCTCACCCTTCCTCCCTCTGCACTTCATCTTCTTTTGATTACAGAAATATCAAATGAAACATGTTCAGTACAGAGCCAAAACCAGCCCACAAGGGTGCTAATAACAGTGGAGACATTTAGCGCATTTGCACCTGGGCTGAATATTTCATAAGGAGCGGCGTGTTTCTCTGCTCGTTTGAAGGACCTCTGTCACTTCCATCTCCCGTCTTGAAGAGGAGCCCACAGGTCTGCCGAGATATCTTTCACAGACTGTCATCGACGACTGCCTGTCACAAGCCCGGTGTGACAACTAGTGCGACAGATATCAGACGAACGCTTTGTGACTTTCTGCAATTAGCTGTCTCATGACACATAAGGCAGACTACGTGAATGGTGTTTACTTCACCGTAGAACATTGCGTCGGAGCACAACAGTACGTGTAGCCACGGTGACAGGTTCACTTTTTGTTGTTGTCGGTGTGAACTGCGCTATATCATCATAACACGAAAAACTTTTTGTACCAATAGTTAAATACATGAAATATCAGTTAAAGGAGAGAATTCTAAAGAAGTGGAAGAAATGCTTCTTTTTTTTTTTTTTTAAATGTCAGTGACAGTAAACGAATATCTAAGCGTGTGGATGGGATCAGATATGTACGTCCAGACTCCGAGCTTCAGAAGGGCTGCAGAAACTGCAGGAGAAATTTCCCTTAAAGCTGAGCAAGTTTCTCGTTTACTGTTTAGCTATTCCAGGCTATCGCTCGACAGTCGCTAGGCTGGAATGAGCGTGCTCCCACAGCCGCTCATCAGCAGGCAGTGCAAGCAGGCTTCGCTTTGAAAATTCTCCCCATCACGCAAACTGACAAAGGCACGCTTCTCAAAAACCCATAGCCAATCTGCTGATCATTATTTATTTACAAAGGCCACACAGCACAGAGGTCTGTGAAAACTGCTCTTGATACAATATACAGTGTACACTAGCTTTTTCCCCCAAGCTTGTAAAATAAAGCATCCCTACGGCTATATCAAACAATCGTTTCTATTGTGCACAAAATGGTCCTTGTAACACTAAAGCGTTTAGTATATATGGCATAATATACTGACAGGAAAGGCATTTGTGGAGGAGCAGGTGGGTCTTTGCTGGGTCATTTGATGTTTTCCTGAGGGCTATGACTTGAAAAAGGGTTACACCTTGAACCGAGGGCCTGTCATTCTATCACCCAAGAGCCAGCAGAACACAGAAGTACCCTACAGCACAAAAAACTTTGACACCTCTTTGAAGCATACCAAAACAGTGTAAATAACTCCTTAGAATTATTATCCCTCCCAGATCAAAGAGGAGATGCATATATTACACAGTAAAGGGGGACATTCAGCAGAACACTGAAAAAAGGCTTCCTCCTTAACATTAAAGAATGGAACCAAGCAGCTTCGTAAACAACTGCTTTTTTTGGAAATGCGCCAATTGCTTTCTCTTTTTTCTGTCTTTCAAAAAGAGAATTCAGCAGTTTACTCCCAAGATTTTATGCTTCTGCACTACAATGCAGGAGGCTGAGAATCTTTGAATGATTTAAGGTTTGGAATCTGCGAAGGATGACAGAAAACATATCTTAGAAAAGAAACTTGAATTCCTTCATAAGTTCTCCAGGGTCTTATTTAATGCTGCATTGCTGTGAGGCTAGCCAGTTTACAACTACTGAGACACATAAAATGCAACCTGAAAACCATGTAACTTTAAGTAACAGTTTAACAAAGCATTTGCTCTGAAACTCCTAACAGAAAACACTTGCACATCCAGCTAACATACACTATATGGACAAAAGTATTCGGACGCCTGACCATTACATTGTAATGACATTGTATTCAAATACATATACTTTAATATGGAGTTGGTCCCCCTTTTGCAGCTATAACAGCTTCCACTCTTCTTGGAAGGCTTTCCACAAGATTTTGGAGTGTTTCTGTGGGAATTTGTGCCCATTCGTTCTGTAGAGCATTTATCAGGTCAGGCACTGATGTTGGACGAGAAGGCCTGGCTCGCAATCTCCATTCCAGTTCATCCCAAACATAATATTTTGAAAACACGTAAGGGCATTTTTTTTCCTGTTTTGTTCTGGACTGATGGCATGTTCATCAGACTATAATCCAGTCTTTCTTGCTGGTGTTTTTAGGGTCCCAGTGTGGGTCTAAATGCCTCTTGTATTTTCAAGGACAAGGACATACCTGAGTTTCAACCTAGAACAACAAGCCTGGACAATCCTGAGGCCTGAGAACCATCCACATATTACTGGAAGAGCAGGAACATGTCCGTCCTCATTAAGGCCAATTAAAGGTCTGATTCAGGCCAAAACATTCATCCACATGTGAGACTTGTCATCAGAATGAATGCAGATGATTAGATTATCCTGTGTCATGGAAAGCATATGAGTCAGTATGAATTTCCAGTGTGAAGCATGGGGGTTGAATGATGTAGTCATAGCAGTACTTCATTTTGGCTCAGAGTCCAACAAAGGGATCATACCTTCAGGTTTTTATAGTCATGGACATGACCAGGTTTGTTTAGGTTTGGTTAACTATATAGGTAGGGACTGTCTGAAAATTCTCCTAGAAAATCTTTGTTTGGAGCGTCAATAAATGTCAGTCCCTTTGTTATCGTTCTGCATTGCTTTTCTGAAGGTTTGGATCACCCAACACCCCTGTGAGACCAGTGAGACATGACCTGATTGCATCATATTGTGCGTGTGAATAATACATTTTTACTGTTTCATGGAACCAAACAACAGCATCTTGGCTTGGGATTTGCTTGCTTAGAATTGGTATGAAATCGTCAAAATATCATTTCAGAAACTTTTCTTGAAACGAACTAAGGTTTTTTTTTATTATTGTTCCAACCACACGGCTGACATTCTGAACAGAACATTGCTAAATCGTAATTTTCTTTATGGACACACAGGAGACAATACACTAAATCAAAATCAAATTTGCTTTAAGGATGAGACAACTTTAGCTGTGAACAACTGTGCAAAATCCTTCACATCATGCTCCTCACCCTCCAGTTCCACATGGATCTCTCCTTCAGTGCATTGTTTAATCAATGCACCTAAACCTTCATTTCATTGCCACATGTGTGGAGGGGATGCCTTTTTATCAGTCAAAATCAGTTAACAGCAATTTAAGGACAAGATAAAAGGAAGGTAAAATTTTAATTAATTTTTGATTGCTACGATACATCTCACATATGGCCCTAAGTTACAAAAACAGGACTCGGAAGGGCTTTGGCAATAAAGGAATGGCCTGGAGCTAAGATACCACACAAGCTGCTCTGATTGGTTGGTGCTGTCATTAGTGCCACTGCTGTTTAAGAAATACATGTGGACGGGACCAGGGTGACAGCTGAGACTTTAAAGTCAGAGCCTTTTCTTCAAACAGCTTTTCCATACAGCTCTTTCATGACAGAAATATTTCAGCTCTATCATTAACCACTGACAACCTGACAGAATAAACATTTCTGCCTTAAAGGGAATCTTCTCTCCTTCTCTTTCTCACCCACTCTCACCATCTCCCTTTCTCTCTATATATATATATCTCATTTTGAATCCAAGAAAGATTTTCTTTTTCTGCCAAGCTGTCGTCTTACCTTGTCATTTTGGGCGAGCAGTTGGGCGAGTTTCGCATCCCCCCATTTCGCTGCTTTTTTTTGGGCGACAGTGTTGACGGGTGTTCATCTTCAACTGCAAACACATGCAGAAAGTGTCAGATTATGGACGGACGGAGGCGTGCTTATGTGCTGCAGATGACACATTAAATACCACCAAAAACAAACAAACAAAAAAAACAACAACAAAAAAGCCAACACGCAATCAATCATTGAAAAGTCTGTAAAGACCCCCCAGAAAACAGAAAGAATATGTTAGCAGGAATAAAGGTCAATTTGTGGAAGGCAAGAAGGGCACGCAGAAAACCATTTAGACCTGGCACATTTTAACCAATCACTATCCTGGAAAGCGTAGGTGCTGTTCCATCAGATTGAGATTCTTTTGTGTGCATAAATATGCCTGCATGTGACTGGGCCTATAGTGGTCTGCATCAGCGCTACCATGCTCTCCCATGCTGTGAGCGGCAATTTAAGTATGGGGTACTGTCATTGAGTTGGTGCAATGACAGATGACGGTTTTCAGGCCAGTATTTACAGGCGCCATGGCCTCTTTGTTTTTTTTTGACCAATTCCTGTCATTCCCTGCAGCGTCCAAGAGCTTGAACCACTCTCCAGCTCTCTGCCCACATGCCACAAGCACACTTCTCTTGCTAAGCAACCATGTTGAGACATCCAATTTCATGCTGAAACAGCACTCAAAAAGAGAAAATTGCAACACTAGTGGTGATAATCGCTAGCGGTTGTTAGTGGTAAACACTCCATGTCAGCCTATGTTAATAAACAAAGCAAAAAAAGAAAAAAATATATACATATGCAGTTACTGTGGGGTCACAGAAACCACACTGCCACAAAGGAAAGCATCCAAAATGACACACCACTGCACGAATGTATGGTTTTTGGTACAAACGTATGGTTTTTGCAAATGCAATAAGTTACATGAGCTTTCTTCAACATTTTTGTCCCCACTTGATGAGATCCACTTCAGACATTTTCTGCCACATGATCTGATACCGCTTCATTCTTCATTACTAACTTTTTGCTGTTCTGAGGTAGGAAACTATCCCCAATATGCCATCAGAATCATCCACTTTTTAAGTTAGCAGTAGAATCCATCGATGTCATTCACTGCCACAGAAATTAAACAGTAACTATAAAGCCAAATGCAGAACAGAATAAATATAGGCTTTGAATCTTGAAGAAAGAAATGTCTACAATAGGTCTGATCATAATATTTGAGCCTTACTAAAAACAGCTGTGATCAGATCAAAGAGCTTGAGTATGTCATGAACTTTTAAAAAAGAACCTGGCAAATGTAGTGTGTATTGTGTATGGACTAAGGAATGTTAAAGTCACTGTCACTTCAAACTGTTGTTAGTTCTTCATTTAGAATCCAATATTACACCTTGGTGTTAGTCCAATTTAATGTGTAATGCAAGCAAAGTCTGTACCCAATACGTTGAATCTGATTATTACTTAAATGTCAATCATATATTTTCACACATTGCACTGCACAGGCTAAATACAAAAATCATTCATAAAGTAATAATGTTGAGATAAAACAGCATTTCTGACATTTCAATAATTACAGGGGCATTCTAAGCTTCTTATTATAAGTACAGAAAACATTCACAAATTAGCCATCAAACACCACAACTGAAATTATAGTGGACGTGTGCTCCTTCATTCCATATTTAACTCTTCCTATCCAGTGCCCTTGGCACTCTGAATTTGATTGGCTTGAGTGGGAAACTGATTAATACATGACAGAGCTGCTCTCCAATCAAAAGCTTCACACAGACGCAGCAGATATAATGACATTGATCCCTTTTTATAGCCCCAGTTAGAGCAAATCTGTGAAAGCAATTTTGATTAACATGGCATACCACCTGTCAGAGACAGAATTATGTGCTCTCCTACGCAGCCATGAAAATATATAAAGTGAAGTGCAATAACTGATGAGAAACGGAACAGTGTTCATTACACTAGTGTGCATGTGCTGTTTTCTTCCATTCTGGCATGTGTTCACCTAAAATGACCCAATTTCCACTTGCTGGAAAAGGCAATCATAGTGCAGTATTGAGTTCCCATGTTATGTCCAAAAAACTTATTGAGCAAAATATATCTTTTTTTTTTTTTATAAAAACTTAACTCCACTTGCACATACGTTACATCATATAACTGTAACATGTGTAATGACCTATTGGAAGAGAGAGCACCAAGACCAGACTTCATCCCCTGACAATTCCATGGAAATCAATGAGTTCTAACAGGAGCAGTGTCAGATATGTCCTATACATGACCATACCCATATCCATAGCACTCTGTGAAGATGGCAGCACAGTGTCAGGGAATTGAACAAACAGCCCCCTCTTCCTGGGTCTTTTGAAATCTATTTAATGACTTTTATTGACTGTAACATCCTACGGCTTTTGTGAGCATGGTTTTAGCATTATATACAGCATTGTGTTTTGTGACACCTGACAAAGAGTGATATATCACACTTTCTTGCACGCACAGTTTCACATGTGCTATATCAGTCTATGTCAGCTGTCTTGAAGAATTGCATTTGTTTATGTTGTTGTTGTTTATGAATTCTTTTATGCCACACCACACTCATGAAGTAGTTATGATGCTTCATGATGGCCCTATGAAGTCCACAATGAATATGAAGTCTAACTGAATTTTCCACGTTTGTACAGCCTTTCAGCGATCTGACGGTTGCACACATTGGGTCATTAGTAAGAGCCATCATGCATGCTGAAGAGACAGCCACACACTGTCTGATTGATGCAGCCAGCTAGGAGGCGACCTACGGGGCCTGAGATTGAGGGTGAAGTTTTTGCGGTGGTGGCGGTATTTGACGGGCAGGCTGCTAGCCCTCTGCAGGTATCCAGGGGTGGCCTGGGACACGTCCCCGGGACCTGAAAGGCTGAGCCGCAGCAGAGAGCACTCAGCAGGCAGGTGCAGGCTTCCTTTACGGTTATCAGCAAGAGAAACTGGCTCAGTTGTCCCCCAGCTCGGGTTCACTCTGTGGACGACGCCAGCCGCGCTAGCCGCGCTGCTGTTCAGCTTAACTGAGCGGTTTTGGTAAAGCGGCCTAACGTCATCCTTTACTGCCAAACAATGGAAAACGACAACAGTGAAATGACTGGACTGGTGGAGCACACGTTTTTAAAACAATGGAAAATGGATACATTAAAAGTTGATATCAAAAAGCAGTCAACAGATATGCAGATGTAAATTTGATTAGAATTTTCCAGAACAATCAGGATGTTAACAAGCTCACACATCTTCTGGTATAAAACAGTTGGTCATTTCTAAAATGCTGCCCCATCAAATCTTAAAAATACTGAACACTACACATATTGATATTTAAAAATGCTACAATAAATCCCATGGTCTCTGTCATGCCATGTACTTCCACTTTAATTACTATTTTAAGTGTGAGAGTCAATTATTTGTGCCATAAAAGCTATTGTCACTTCTGATCTTAGAAGATGGCAGCTCAGCTTTATTAAACACCACTTAACTGCCTGGCGTGAAATGAAATGCTCAATATGACATATGCATTGCTATTCATAATAAACATAAATTAATTAACGGCCTGCTCTGGTCCTGCTCCCATTTTTCTTCTGCAAAGAACAAAGACATGACAACACAGAATACATTAATCCAGCCGCAACAAGAAATAGAAGCTCTAAAAGCTCACCAGAGCTGTATCAGAAAGGTAGCTAAAACAGAAATTCGAATCAATAAACTGTAGCAATGTTTTAAGATTGAGGGTTCCTGGGAACTATAAAGCAAGGTCACTGCTATGCTTGCTGTTTAATGTGCAAAGGATTGGGAATGTTCACACAGTCGATTCCTTTCAACTGTTTATCAGTCGGCCTCCACAGGCAGAGAAAGTCGTCTGTGCCGTTTTACAATTGTCAGTCCCTGATGGCACCTCGACATGAAAAACTTGCTATCAGTAACTTGGGCTGACACAGTCACCTGGCTGCTTTCGCACAAATGATCTCTGTGATTCAAGCCTGATAACCTCAGTATGAAAGGCACTAGCCTAACTGACTAAAATGCTGCGTGGAAAAAACAGCTTCCCTCTGCTTCCAAACCTTGCCCCCAGCAATATACAGATGCTTATTCATACCATCAGCTGCTGCATAGATTCAGGCCCCCACACCAATAACTCCTGGATTCATCTGGCCCTTGTCAAACATGAGCAGTGCTACTCTAAACACACGTGGGGTGGCAGGTCCTTGGTGGACCCAGAGTTACCCAGACGGCAACTGTCTATTTCCCAAACTGCAAAGGGGGTGACAAACCTGTGGGAGCAGTCCTTATCAGGCTTGAGCAAAAGGGAAAAAATGCAGTGTTCCTTTTCATTACAGATTGTAGGATGTCCTTTATGTTTTTCCCAAAGTATGAATCTCTCACCTCTGTGCTCCTTTAAAACCATGATTTATTTACTTATTCTGCTGGCATTTTTGAGCGTCTTAAATGAAACCACATGATTTCACTGTAGGATTATTTTAACGTGATTGGATTAAGTAGGAAAGTCTTATCAAAATACACATACATATGCATTCTGTAGATAAAATCTAGATAAAATAAATAAAATCTAGAAAAAACACAGAATCTGTATATCTAAAGTGTGATTTGGATTGAGTTATTATTCTAAAATCCCATGAGCACAAATGATTGCCATCACATATACAACCTGATATTTTCTATCTGCATGTAGAGTCCCTATTTCAAAATGGAGGGACTCTAAGGGTTTACCTAAGTTGAAATCTCCTTTAAACTGTACATGCTGTACAAGACTTTCTGACATCCAGCTTCCCTGGAGTTATAGCACCATCTACTGCAAGCCACACTAAAACACAAGAATTTCTATGGAAAATAGAAAAAAAAGAGCCGTAAATGCAAACACACAGAAAAAAGATCATTTGTAATTTTCTCATAGAAAACCAGAGTAATGCACTTACATCGACTAAATCTGGTGCTGATTTAGTTTTTTATATCCTTTTTAGACTCATACCAGCACACGTCCATGTAGATACATTTCCACAGTTAGAGGGGCAGCAATGTCTGACATTCAATATTCATCAGTCACTACACAATCCTACCACCCCAGGTCAATGCACATCAGTCATGGAGAATTTAGGGTGAAAGCTTTGCACTGCCGTGCTGAAGAAAACGAAACCAAACAAGACGGTGACATGACAAGTGACCAATGAGGTGCTACTGGAGGAGGGTGAAAGGCAGGAAGTGCAGGGGGCACGGAAGGGAAGAACAAAGAGACAAACTTACTTGATCTGATAAATCCGTTAAAGTTAATCCTAGCTGAGGAAGATGGAGAGACAAATGATAGGTTAAGGTGGAGAATGTGTTGCAGTAGGAGCTGGTGAAACAGAAAGATTACTGGAAGCTACATCAACAGAGAGGAAGCATCACTTTGGAAATGGGGAGCTCCTGGATGATGGTGAAAACACAAAACAATTGGAAACAAAGGCACGATAAGGATTAATAAAATGACACCTGAAGTGATTCACATACTGTAGAGGACAATTAAGGAGGAGGGGCTGACATCACAGAGCGTAGAGCTACTCAAAGGCTGGACTGGCCCTACCTTTTGGAGGACGAGATGAGTGGACCAATTTTCTGATTAACGGAGGTGAGATTTTGATTCACATGCCCCACGATTGACTGTTTCCTCAGATGTGAAGCAATTTTTAAGAGTAAATCACTCTTTCGCTGTGTGCATATCAAGAGGGATTTCCACTGTGTATTTGATTCAAAGCTCTACATTTCATGTATACAGTGCTGAAAGTATGACACAGAAGACATGTCATCCCTGATGTGCTCTTGAACAGCAGCTGACAGCAGCTTCCCTCTGCTACTTCACACTACAGCCCAACCACAAAACCATCCAAAACACAACACCATTCCATCACTGTGGTGGGAACCTCAGCACTGCAGCATCACAAATGATTACATAGAGAACTGCGTCACTGCAACACTAACATAGGCCTTCGGCAATAGAATAAGACAAACACAAAATTCCATCATTTAAAAGATACTGAAATGCTAAAAATAAATGGCAACTATCTGCACTCTTTTCACTCACATGAAATCTGCTGTATCTGCAGCAAACATGCTAAAAAAAACAGTGTGAAGACTTTTACATCCTTTGCCTCCCTTTGGTAGGCGGTACAGATCTATTGCCTCAAACACCTGCCACCACATCAACTTTTTCCCTATAGCCATAAGGACTTTAAACAACTGTGAACTCTGATGGACTCTCACTAGTGCTTTACAGTGCAATGCACTTTCCATGGACTTAATATCCCATTGTCTTTTGTACGCTGTATTACTTTCTGTCTGTCCACTGTTTAATATAAGTTAAGTGCTGTACAAAGAAAAAATCCACCAGCCTATTAGTTGTGTGGTAATAAATGCGCTTTCACATTGTGTCACGACCCTCTCTTGGGTCAGGAGCGTGAACAAAAGGGGTGAGATGGCACTGCCGGCAATAAAATAAAAATGGTGAAACAAGGCTCGGTATATTTTAAAGTATTTATTATGCAAAGAAGAAAAGAGAAAACTAAGGCTTGCAAAGCTACTGAGTCCACACTCAATGCCGGCTGTAAGCAGGTCAATTAACAACAAGGCATTGCTCCCGGAAAGCAAGCCTTGCGTCTCAGGTCGTCAACTCAGACGCTCATTCTGAGTACTACGAACGCGGCTGTGACGACAACGGTGGCAAGGTGCGGCTCAAATGCGGTGTGGCTCCCGACAATGCGGCCCTACGCCCTTTTTATAGAGCGGAACTTCCAATCACACATCTGCGGGAGGAGCAAGCAATTAGGCGCCATTCGCCCACGGGACGTCCTGAAACATAACAGGGAAACACAACAGAACAGAACAAGGCAAAGCACAGGCAAAACACACACAGGGACGTAACACCCCCGCCACCAAAAATCAACATCTAATGTTGATTAACCATTAGGCTACTAATGATCTGAACGGGACAAAGTGTCCACCAAAACGTTATCCTTACCCCTTTTTATATCGAATCTCTAGGTTAAAGTATAAGGACCAGCGCATGATACGCTGATTTGTATTTCTCATCCTAGACAGAAAAACCAAAGGGTTATGATCTGTGAAGACCACGACCATTGCGGTAGAGCTGATGTAAACTTCAAAATGTTGCAAGGCCAAGAACAGCGCTAACGCCTCCTTCTTGATGGTGCTATAGTGCAAATAACAGACAGGGTGATCAATTCCGTCTGCATCTTCCTGCAGAAGGACAGCACCAGCTCCGGTCGCGCTTGCATCAACCTCGAGTTTAAAAGGCAGCTGGAAATTAGTTAGAGGCAATACAACATCAGAAAAGTTCCAACAAAAGCTATGATAATAACCGGTTATCCCCAAAAACCTGTGCAGCTCCCGCTTTGTTTTAGGAGTAGGGAACTCCGAAATCGCCAAAATCTTTGCCTCCAACGGACAAACCTGACCTTGGCCAACTTGTTTACCCATATAGGTGATGGTTGCTTTACCAAGATCAAAGTAAATGAAACATCACATAACCTACTAAAAATAGTGTGAAGCGCCTCTATGTGTTCGGGCTAGGTCAACGAATAAATGTCTATGTCGTCTAAATATGCCTCACAATTAGGTACACCCGCTAAAACTTTAATCATGAGGCGTTGAAAAGTTGCAGCCGCGTTTCTCAACCCGAACGGCATAATGGAATATTGCATGAAACTGTCAGGTGTAACAAATGCCAAAATCTCAGCAGCTCCAGATGTTAATGGGACGTGCCAGTAACCTTTCAATAGGTCCAGCTTACTGACAAAGCATGCTGAGCCGACCTTGTCGGCTTCCATCTTCCATGCGCGACAACAGAAAAGAGTCTGGTTTGGTGATTGCATTCACCTTTCTATAGTCAGTACAGAAACAAAATGTGCCATCTGGCTTAGAAACTAAAATGCATAGCGAGCTCCAGGCACTACAGCTAAGCACTGCTAACCCATGATCAACGAGATATTCCACCTCCAATTTCATAATTGCCGTCTTCATCGGATTTACACAGTAAGCGTGCTGCTTTATGTTGGCATGTCCATCCACATCAATATCGTGACACAGGACATTGATACGAGAGGTAACATCTAAAAATAAGTAAGGATAAGAATTAATCAACTCCTGTACATCCCTAGCACGAGAATCCACTAAATAAGACAAAAAGTTATCCAAACCTCTTAAAATCTCTGAATTCTGCAGTCTTGTGCAGGAGATGGGAACATCATGCAGACTGAGGCCATCCTCCTCAGGAGAATAAGGAGAGGTCACTGCTGAAACTGATGCTACAGGCACAGGATTTTCATCCCCTTTCTCCATCTCTCTTGAAACATAAGGCTTTAACATGTTTATGTGGCAGACATGAGTTTTGCGCCTCCTGTCAGGTGTACAAATCACATAGTCCGTCTCACTAACTTTCGATTCTATCTCATAAGAAAACTTCACCTGTAGGGCAGAACCGATCACAGGCAACAAAACTAAAACTCTGTCACCCTGCTGAAATGAACAGCTCACAGATTTGTGGTCGTAACGACTCTTCATCTTAGACTGAGCAGATGACAAGGCTCTTCAAGTAGACTCACATGCGCTATGCAGGCGCTCACGGAACGAACTCATATAGTCAAGTATGTTAAGTTGGGGACTATGTTTCTCTGACCCCCACTTCTCACGCAAAAGCCTTAATGGTCCTCGAATCGAATGGCCAAAAATCAAGTCAGCAGGACTACAACCAAAAGACTCTTGAGTCATCTCACGCACAGCAAACAAAAGTAGTGGTAGCCCCTCTTCCCACTCTTTTGCAGAATCGAGACAACAGGTGCGGAATGTGGACTTGAGGGTCTGGTGGAATCTTTTTAAAGTCGCTTGGGACTCTGGGTGATATGCACTCGAAACCTTGTGCTTGATGGAGAGCTGGTTTAGTACTTGCTCGAACAAGCGGGGCAAGAAATTTGACTCCTGATCCGTCTGCACGACTTTAGGCAACCCGAATGTTGAAAAGAAACGGATCAGCACTTTCACTATAGGCTTTGCCTTTAGTGAGCGCAACGGAACAGCTTCTGGGTAACATGTAGCAGCACACATCAAAGTTAACAAGAAAAGATGCCCAGATTTAGTCTTTAGCAACAGCCCTACACAATCCAGAATGATGCAACGAACGGTTCTAAACACTAACCATATTTATCTGCATCTTGGCTTTACTGAAAGCCTTGCCCTGAATCCACTGCAAACCAGCACCGTCTCAACATAATTTATGGGTGAATCTATCAGAACAAGGAATGCTTGGTTTCCACAAATAAAACAACAGGGGACATACGTGTTCACTATACCCATGTAAAATGGGTTCAGATATCAGTGAAAAGGCATCTCCCACCATTACAGCATCATTCTAACAGCTCTTAAATATAGTAAAAATTAGCAAGCATTAAAAAATATAGGGAGAGGACCAGAACTTCAAATGGCATCAGAGAGGTTTGCAAAAAGAGCCTGGGATTTCTCAGAATGTGCCAGAGAGAGACGATAAGAAAACGAGCTGGGTAACAGCATAATGACCCACAATGGGTATCCAGGGACACTGGCTGCAAAACAAAACACAAAAGCACAAAACCCAACTCATCATAACGCACTGGGCTTGATGCTAATCCGGGCTGATCTAGAGAGTAACCATGGAGCATTCACCGGGAGATCTGATCAGCACTCGGACCTTTCATAGCAAGCTGCGTGGCCGCCACTTGCAATCGGCAGCTGCTCGGGATTTTGTTCTGCTCACTCTTACTGAAAAGGGCCTCCGAGTGGCTAACTAGTTAAGGCATTTCACCAGTCAAATGGGTAAAATCTGGGAGCGCCCTGCCAGAGAACGTCCCTCTGTCTAATTCTGTCTAATTAATGTGTAATCTGTTTACAAGTTTACTTGCACTCTTCTGCCTGCCAGCTTACCATTTAATGTCTTGTTATTTTGTTTATTTATAGTCTTGTTAATTTGTCAATTTATTGTCATGTGTATTTATTCATTGACTGAATGTAGCACCATCGGTCCCGGGGAAATGTTATTTCAACCCTACTGTATACTTGTATATGGATGGGCTGACAATAACATCCCTTGATTCTTGACTTTTGACTCTTGAATTGCGGACGACAGCTCTGCATAGGTACACAGGGCACTGAACAAATGTTATTGACTCACTCCTGCTTACCAGTTAGCCCACCAACAAGAGGAGGAGGTGAGGCTGCTCTTTAATGGCACAAAATCAAATGCATTCCGTTCAGCATCACACATATTTGATAAAAGTAGCTCTGATGAAACCTTTGCAAGTTCTACTGAAAAAAGGATGTACCACAGCTGGTAATGATCGAGTTCGATTTGAAAACAGACAAAATCTACTGCTTGCTTGTTTAAAGGAAAAAACATATCATGTTAATGCCTTTTAAAAGTAAACTCATCTCAATGTGTGATGACTTTAGTAATTTCTTTTTAATGGCAATACACAAGATTTATTTCCTTACGTTTTCTTTAATAAATGACATCATTACTTGACTGAATTTCAAATACTGTAAATGACCATCACTGAAATTACAATAGGAAAAATATTCCTGAAATAATTCATTTTCCCTGATTAAAATACTCTCACCGTTTTGTCCCTGTAAAAATTTCTCTTTACAAGAGATCGCTCAAAGCTTCTTATTTGAATACAAAACCTCTTATAAAGGGAAGTATATTTGTCCTTCATAGGAGAGGACATATTTGCATATCGTGTGATATACCTGTATATACTGTGCCATGTATGACAAATGTTGAATAAAACAGTAGGAATGGCCAACAAATCACTGTATACAATTCATACAGCACCTTTCATCTTGTCCAATGGTCTGTCAGTACTTTAGTGAGAGGAGGAGTTAACACCACTGCAGTCCCTACCTGGTGAAGCACAGACTGAGGTGGAAAGCCATGGTTTTATTCAGCCAATTAAACAGCCAGGA